>NW_026101140.1:0-834 GCF_025091365.1 Daktulosphaira vitifoliae
GAATTATTAATGAACAGACTAGTAAGAACAAAATTTCCAATATTAGATAAAAAATTAAAACCAAAAGTACCTGAAGAAATAAAAGAAAAAGTTGTAGATTATAAAGATAAATATAAAAAATATTTTGATAAAACAGCAAAAGCAAGAAAAGAGTTCAATATTAAGGATAAGGTATTAATTAGAGAGAATAAGATGTGGAGTCCAGGAGTTGTGGTATCAAAGGTTAAATATCCGAGATCGTATTTGGTGTAAGGGGAAAAAGGAATGTTAAGGAGAAATTCCAAACATTTGAGATTAAATAACAGCTTGGAGAGGGATGGCTGTCCAGTGGATAATGATGATATTGTCATTGGAATTGGTGGTGAGGTGCTAAGGGAGAAGGATAATATTGTCATGTAGTAGTAGTACAAATGTTCCTTCTGTACAAACAACAAAGAAAGGAAGAATAATTAGGAAACCTAATAAATTAAACTTGTAATCTTTAAAATACTTATGTTAANTATAAATTAAATTTGTAATCTTTAAAATACTTATGTTAATGTTATTTGTATAATTAATTATATTCTGTGAGTGCAAATTGTGCTAAACTGTAAATTGTTAAAATTGGTGAATTGTCAAAGTTAAATTGTAAATTTTTAAATATTAAAATTGTAATAAAAAGCTAAGGGGAACATGTTGTAAGGTGGGTAACACTATCGGATATCACTGGGTATATCCGACAGTTAACCAAAATGTAACATATCTAAAAAAATGTAGTATTCAATGTGTTTTAATTAATAAAGTTAGAATTAATAATATAATAAATTCTGTTGTATTTAATATAAAATACAACAG
>NW_026101140.1:992-1887 GCF_025091365.1 Daktulosphaira vitifoliae
GTTTGTATTTAATTCATTTTTTTTATGTATAAATACTCGCTTTTATATAGTAATAATTTCAAAAAGGTGATAAAAAAAATCTAATTTAGATTTGAAATATTATTATTAAAAAAATTCTTCATTTAACTGCTATGGTTTTACTGTATAATTCAGTATAAAAACGAATTTTATATTCATATTATTAGTAAAGAAAGATATTTAATTTAAAAAAGTTTTTGTAGTTGCTATATTTTACAGTAGCATAATTTTTAATTATTTGTCTAAATTTATGGAATTTTTTCCAATATTTAGTGACTATAAGTTTAACTAGCTTAAAATTGTTTTCTTTTGACGTATTGATCAATAAAATTGGTCAGTGAGAGCTGAACATTTTTATGATAGATTTAAAAAAATGCACAGTATTACAAGACTAATATCGTTTTAGTAAGCATCAAATAAAAAAAAAAACATTGAAAAAATTGTTAAAAATATCTACTCAATTTAAGCTGAAAATGAATGATAGATACAAAAAAAAATACCTTCTCAGCTTTGCATCGATGCTAAAATTTTAGTATGAATAAGAAATTCCTTCGCACAAATTATTCAATCTAAATGAGATAAAAATCAAATAAACTTAAAATTTTACATTACATAACAAAAGTACTGGGTCACCAAACTACGGGNAAAACCTCAAAAAGAATGAAGAAAAAAATGTAAAAAATTGATTCCGACGGGTGGGGTTCGAATTTCGTGCTCCGAGTGTAACAACTGTATTAAAACCGAAGCGGCCATCGTACTTTATACGAATTGATAATTTAAGTCGTTTTTCTTAACTTGAAGGAGGTAAAATAGTCAAAATAAATTAAAATTTATATTTAATGTAAATTAGATTCATGAAAGTTTTATAAAAATTGGT
>NW_026101141.1:0-1884 GCF_025091365.1 Daktulosphaira vitifoliae
AGGCCAGAGATGTTGTGTATGTTTAGAGCGTTGCCTGAGCGGATGTAAACGCATTAATAATATACGCCAACTGTGTGGGAGGATAACTCGAGCAGTGTTTATTGGACGACGTGTCGCTATTAATCATGTATCTGTAGTGGTATGGAGTTGATGTGAAAAAAAGCTGATGTTTTTTAGCGTTGTATCCAATAGACTCGTCGGCCATTATTGTTTGTCGTGACTTACACGTGCTTGGTACTTCACATGCTCAAGGGGTCCGTCGAAAAGTAGCGAGCAAATGTCTCAAAATACATTTCCGGTGCAAGTCTCTGTAATGTATTATTAAAATATTTATGACATTGCGAGGGCGTTCCTTAAAAAATATTAATAATGCCGCTTGTCGTCGACCGTTTGACGATCCAAAATAATGAAAAACGTGGGGCGCAGAGACCATCACACGTGCGGCGTCCTTCACAGACTTAACACTAAGCGATAATTATAAATTTACGTCTGTTTGACATGTGGTTGCAACGTGCCTTTGGAAGTACTTTGAGTAAATTTACATCAGAATTTTTATTTCCATTGAACTTGTTGGAATCAAAAAAAAATATATATATATATTGAATAATTATCAGTTAAAATGTTTGGATAACTACAAACTAGACGATAAATTTTATCACTATATTTTCTCATCGCTGGTCTGATAAATAACAAGACTTATGTTTCGAATGTCTTAACGTAATTCAAAACAAATGTTTAATTACATTCGATATATAAACCCGTTTTAATGATAATTATCACTTGGTAATTATGAATTTTATTGCATCATTATTGATTATTAAATTTTAGTAACTGAAGATAAACAAAAATATGTATACTTTATATTTAATTAATAAATATACGGTCAATGTGACTTAGTGACGTTTATCAAACAAAAGGCCGATATTTTATTTTGAGTGCATGTTTTTCAATTTAAAACAAAAAAATGTTCTAAATTATAAATATATTCATGATTTACTTTATCCCTAATTCATACTTGGTTTTTATGCACACGGTTTTATATCCTCTGACTGACAACGTTTCGGTCTTCTAAGAGATAATTCTCACAAATAAATTATTTAACGTGACATGTCATATTACACCGTGAAAACCAAATGTTAAACAACTCTCATTTGAGTGTTTTCGACACTTTTTTATGTTGTCTTCGAGAGGCTTTTTTCACATTATCTACACAGCCCAATTAGCAAGAAAACATCGCGCGTCCGTCATTCGAATATCTCATTAACTCTAATAAACTAGTCAAAATAATGTTTCTCCATAGCGTTGGAATAAAATATTGTGTAGCTAATAATCGAAACGAATATTTTGTAGTAACTAGGAGAGTATTTGTCGTTAACTACTTCAAAATATGATCGTAACTATACTTCAAAATGATACGTAAATAGGTTTTTTATAAAATTTAATACGAACCTGTTGGAAAAATAACCTGATTGAATTTGGGAGTCCACGATTAGGCGTTTACATTTGCTTCGTGCAGAAATATGTGCGAACGATGTTCAACAGTGTTATCTTATGATCGGCAACACTTTTTACTCAGTCGCTTGTCTTGTTATCCGCAGTCCTTTCTTCGCTCTCTAAGATTTAGCCGTATCTGAAAAACACGAACAGACATTTTCAAATGAAATTTCATTCGTAGCACAAGAGTTGCAAAGTCAACTGTTCTCACGTTTCACAATAATAAGAGGGTTTAATTTCCTGCCGCCGTCTGGGGTCGAGGACCAAGAATATTTATTCTCCACCCCAATCCGTTTTATCGCCCAAGATGTGTATGTATTTGTAATATATATATGTCATTGCGCAGCGCATTAGTAAACGACACATTTGGTTAAAATATATTTTCATTTG
>NW_026101142.1:0-314 GCF_025091365.1 Daktulosphaira vitifoliae
CATTAATTTATCTAGTATCTAGTATCTTGTATCTTGTATCTAGTATATTCTATCCAGTATCTTGTATCTAGTATCTAGTATCTAGTATCTTGTATCTTGTATCTAGTGTTTAGTGTCAAGTATCTTGTATCTAGTATCTTGTATCATGTATCTTGTATCTTGTATCTTGTATCTTGTATCTAGTATCTACAATCCAGTATCTTGTATCTAGTATCTTCTATTTAGTATCATGAATCTTGTATCTAGTGTCTAGTGTCAATTATCTTGTATCTAGTATCTAGTATCTAGTATCTTGTATCATGTGTCATGTATCT
>NW_026101142.1:913-1542 GCF_025091365.1 Daktulosphaira vitifoliae
TATCTTGTATCTTGTATCTAGTGTCTAGTGTCAAGTATCTGGTATCTAGTATCTTGTATCTAGTATTTAGTATCTTGTGTCAAGTATCTAGTATCTAGTATCTAGTATCTAGTATCTTGTATCAAGTGTATAGTATCTTGTATTGAATTTGAAAGACGAAAAAATTTTAAAGGGAAGGAAAAAGTGAAACATCATCAAACGACGTTCTAAGTAAGAATAAACTTAAAATTTAAGAAAAACAACGTGTTTACACATAAATAGACTTTGAAAGTCGATAAAATTTTAATGTGGAGGAAAAAGTGAAACATCATTAAACAAAGATTGAAATGAAAAATAATTCAAAAACTAAGAAAAACAACATGTTTACACATCAATTCACTTAAAATGTCGAAAAAATTTTAAAGTCGACGAAAAAGTGAAACATCATTAATTTATCTAGTATCTAGTATCTAGTGTCAAGTATCTAGTATCTAGTATCTTGTATCATGTATCTTGTATCTAGTATCTTGTATCTTGTATCTAATGTCTAGTGTCAAGTATCTGGTATCTAGTATCTTGTATCTAGTATCTAGTATCTTGTGTCAAGTATCTAGTATCTAGTATCTAGTATCTAGTATCTTGTATCAAGT
>NW_026101142.1:1653-1883 GCF_025091365.1 Daktulosphaira vitifoliae
GTATCTTGTATCTAGTATCTTGTATCATGTATCTTGTATCTTGTATCTAGTGTCTTGTGTCAAGTATCTTGTATCTAGTATCTTGTATCATGTATCTTGTATCTTGTACCATGTATCTTGTATCTAGTGTCTAGTGTCAAGTATCTTGTATCTAGTATCTTGTATCATGTATCTAGTGTCTTGTGTCAAGTATCTTGTATCTAGTATCTTGTATCATGTATCTTGTATCT
>NW_026101143.1:0-1882 GCF_025091365.1 Daktulosphaira vitifoliae
CTGTATATTTTTGTTACTATTACAAACAAATAGGTATTTAAAAAATGTAAATTCATTCATAGTTCAAAACTAACTAGAGATCGTCTAAAGTTAACTGGTTATTTGTATTTGTATTATATATTTTTCTTCGCTATTTTTTAGCTAACAACCCAAATAATCTTACTTTACAATACGTCTCAGGTTCGCCGTAAAATTTATACGATACAAACAGTAATTAAACTTTATTTCATCCCAAGATCTCAAGTTATCACAAGACGTAGTGGTACGTTGAGGCGTGGTAACTAATCAAACTTTTGTTCGGCCTTATAGCGAATTTATCTTAAGGTCTCAATATAATTTATTGAAGAAGCGTAATGAAATGATTCGTATGTAAATTTGACCTGTATTCGCTTAAAATTAAACTTGTAGCCATCTTATATCAATGGCAATTAAATAAAGTTTCATTTAAAAATATAAAAATTCATTTCCAACCTACCAGAGTCTTTTAGTAATTAAACGTGTTCATCTATATCGATAAAACGTTTAATTAAAACCAAATATTAGTTATTTTAGAAAGCTATATATAACTGTTTTTATTCTATTAACATTTCTATATTTTGACAATATTTCATTAATGTTCAACAATTTTCGTTCATAGTCGTGATTAAAGTAATTTAAATCACGGAAGCAACTTTAATGCACCTTTAGATTTCCTCTTAGAATTTCAATTAAAATGTTTTTTTGTTTTGTTCATGACTGTTTCACATTACATCATTGTCCCGTGTATTGAACAAAAATTTTCAAAAAATCAAAATATACATGAATCATACTTACCGGTGATACATGAGTCATGAAATCGGTTTGATGAAACGGTTTGGCGGTTTCGTTAATATTTTTTAATACTTTACTAGTAGACTTAAGTGCTTGAAACGTGTATAGCTGTTTGATTAAGCGATAATCAAGACCAAGATGGATTGTGCACGCTAGCCAAGGTACACCACGCCCGCATAATGTCTTAATCATTAAAAGTCAACGCAGACGATGGCGGCAACTACCAAATAAACACGTTTACGCGGTAGCGGTCAGCAAAACCGAAACTCTACACCCCTTTCCTATTTACCGTGAGGTACAATACAACTCAGAGCCGCTAGTGTTGAGGCGCAACACGCAATCAGAGGTAATGCGGCAACGGGGAGATTTCGACACAAGGGTTGTTGGCGGCCAGTGTAATACACAGCGCCATGTAACGCCTAGTGGTTATTTTAATTCACCGTACCTACACATACCACCACCTTCCCCTTTAACGGCCGTGTATCAAGCTTGTACACGGTAAAAATAAGTAACCAGAAGGGAGGCAACACATTATAGCGTGACCGGAGGCGCACGATTTATCATGTCCCGGTGTGCAAAGGGGAGGTTATTGTGATTATGATTTTTTTAGCAAGAACGGTAGTTGTGTACGTAGTTTACACAAAAGTTATACTGAACGCGTGTGCCGGTAATATTTTACCGAATGAGCATTCTGTGGGTGTAAATGAAAATTAAACAAAAAATGTATACCACAATTACACGTATGATTGTTTACTCTAATAATACAACAATAACATTTCCAAAGGAGATACCGAGTGGCATAAAGGATTTTGACACAGTCACGAGGCCATTCCATTGATAAATGTCCGACAAATTCATTACGGTACACTATGAACTGTGCTGAAAATGTAAATGATATTATATGAAAAGTGGTTTCATATACAAATTTGTACTGCGGACGATGAGTTATTGCGACGATCAACTGTAAGAGCACGCGAAAATATTTCCCCTTTTTTTTTATTACAACGGGTTTTTTTTTTTTTACCAGAGGAATTATTTCCTTGCGTTATAGCTATTTTTTCGGGATTCGGGT
>NW_026101144.1:0-1743 GCF_025091365.1 Daktulosphaira vitifoliae
AAATAGTACTTAAATTTCATTCTTAAGTTTATAAATTTTGAATTTTTTTGAACATCGAAATTTCGATTTAAATTTTGCAGTTTTATAAAAGATTTCTATAATAGTTACATGAATCTAACTTGCATTGAATATAAAATTATTTTGAATATTTTACCTCCCTTAAGTTAATAAAAACGACTTTGAGTTTTTGAATTAATTTAAATTGTCCTCTTTAGCTTCTAATAAATGTGATTTACGGTTGTCGCATCGGTATCACTACAGTCAATCACACTCGAGGTGCGAATTTCGAATGCCATTTGTCGTTATAATAACTTTATAATTTTTTGATTAATTCTTCTTGAGTTGGAAAAAAATTCAAAATTCATTTGATTTTTATCTCATTTAGACTAAATGACTTTAATGAATTTTAACTATTCAATCAATTTTAATGATCAGTACATTAAAAGAAATCTGATTTTAATCTAATTGAACTTATTGTCAATAAATATCGGAAAAACTTTTTTTATTAAATATCTCTACAAATAATAAGAGTAAAAAATTTGATTTATATTGAATTACACAATAAAATCATATTATATAATAAATATTTATAATGATTATAGACTACTATTTTGCAAAACCAAATTTATACAATTATTAAAAATCTGAAATTATAATTTTTCTATCACCTTTTTTTTNTGAGATTATAACTAATTTGAAAACGAGTATTTACATTTAATGAAATAGAATAAAAACAAATAAAATTTTGTATTTAATGATGTCAACACCAAATTTGCTCGTCGAGATAAAAAAAAAGGTATGGTAAAATGTCCAATTTAATTATAAACTTTACTAAAAAACAGCTTGAACCAAAAAAATCGGTATAAAATTACGTTTTTTTGAATCAAAATTTTGCACAAATAATTTTAACATATTAAAAATCAAACTCGACAAAAATTTAAAAAAATTTTTTTTAATGTAAATCCTTGTTTTTTAAAAATACGTAATAATCTCAAAAAAGAGTTGATACGAAAAATCTAATTATTGATTTAAGATCGGCGCAAAAATTGGTTTAGAAATTTATATTTTGGTTTCTGACGAATATTCGTTGAAGATCAATAAATTTATTCATAAGTAACAAACATTTTTTTTTTTAATTATTGCATCATATCTTTCATTTTTTTATACGTTTGCCATAAAAGTTTGGATCCAGCTATATTTGCAAAACTATATTATCAAAAGTATAATAATTTCATACTGTATATAATTTCAAAAAAAAAGGTTTTCTTATACTATATTCATAAATAAAAATGCTTGAAATATGGATATTGTAACAAAAAAAAAGGTTGAATTTGTAATCACAACTTTTAGCTCGACATGCAAGTTTGAAATTGAATAAATAATTAGATAGATAATTGTATGTGAATTAAAAAATGGTTTTGTTAAGTTACAGTAATGGTATGAGTCAGAAAATGTTATAATTACTATTTACAGTTATTTCGAACTATTTACCTCAAACTTGAATGATTCAAGTGTAACCGACTCTCTTACCATACGTCGCATTCGTCTGTAGATAAAAATGGCAATGTAAGCTAGTTCAAATATAAAAGCTATTTTTTTTTATTTGAAAAAGTAAAAAATTAAAATAAGATTATCATTATTAGTGTTGTGTCCCACCTAGAATGAGACACGGTAACGCGTTTGGAGTGAATGTAGTTGTAATGTGAAATGAAAATAAAGGATTACGGCACAATATATATATAT
>NW_026101144.1:1769-1882 GCF_025091365.1 Daktulosphaira vitifoliae
ATATATATATTTATAACGGCTTTTTAATTTATAAATACAATTATTTATAATTGATACATTAATTGTCTTAAGGTGAAAATCACTTATAAGTCGTAACACAATATATTTATACA
>NW_026101145.1:0-1881 GCF_025091365.1 Daktulosphaira vitifoliae
ATGCGATATTAGGACAATTGATGTTTGCTTAGATTACGTGGGAAATTGTTTTAAGTGAAAGTTTAGGATAAGGGTGTCTTATCCCAAGTGTTTGGAATTGAGACGAGAAAAGAGAAGAAAAAAGAACGTAAAAATAATAGGAATAAAGTTAAAGTTACGTCAATATTTCTGAATTACAAATTTAGTTTACTTCACCTTAATTATGACATAAAAAAAGTTAAGAAATCATAAAACATTTTTTTTATAATACCAATTGTATGTCACCAAGTTTATATTACTTACATCCTCTTTTTAAAGTAATATAAATATTTTGAAGAATCTCTTAATGTTATTTGTCTATGAATAATATTATAATAAGTGTCATTCTACAACGTATGATGATTGTAATATTGAAACTATAACTTAAATATTATCAATTTTGATAAGGGTCAGCGTTGAAGAACTTAGGCGACACAAGGTTTTAATTATTAATTGACATTACAGTGGTTTACAGTGGAGCGGCAGCTGAGAAGGAGCTGATACGACCGCGANGACATTACAGTGGTTTACAGTGGAGCGGCAGCTGAGAAGGAGCTGATACGACCGCGTGGAGTCAAAAGGGGTGACAACGCTGTGGCCATGTAAACGACATAAATATTTCCCATTAATTGATTTCACATTGCTCAAAATAAAATTAAAATTTCTAAATTTATATACTAGATGGATAATATTTAACTTACAATAAATTTCAATAAAAACTGTTTGTTACTATAAATAAATGCACTGAACTACAAAAAACTTTCATCAGTAACAAAAATATACCATTCTAACTCAACTTTTCGCGATGTTTTTAAATCTGCAATTAGACTTTTTCTATCACTTCTAAGTTATAATATTATTAAAAATTAGTATTTACATATAAAAAATTCGCATTGAAGCTAAAAAATTGGCTATTTAAGCTAACTCAAATTTCAAAATTACTTTTTCGTTGAAAAAGTTAATTTTTGTAAAAAAGTTGCTATTTTAAATCCCCTTTGTGAGCAGAATAAGTGTTAGATTTTCAAAAAAAAATGATATCAAACGAAAGGAAATTACCTAAGGTTTCAATATAAAAAAATATTATTTTGATGTGTTAATATTTGAAAGAGTTATGGCAGTTTTAAGTACAAAAAACATCCTTATAGAAGGTGATTTTTATTGCAAATATTACATTTTTTTTAAATTTTGCCAGCAATTTGCACATTGTAGATAAGGTGTTGAGACAATTTTTTTTTTCATTTTATAGTACTTAAAATAAACTTTAATTTTACATATGTTTAAAGGATGCAGTATTTCCGGAACATTTTCAAAAATTAAGTTGAAAAAGTTAGTTTTTGCAAAAAAATTGCTATTTTAAATCTCATCCAATGAGCAGGTTAAGTGTTAGATTTTCAAAAAAATGATATCAAATAAAAGGGAAATATCTAAGGTTTTAGTATAAAAAAATTTGTAATTTTTTTTGGATATTTTCTCCATTTACGATGAACNTTTGTAATTTTTTTTGGATATTTTCTCCATTTACGATGAACGAGGGAAAATTAATCAATTTTTAAGGGTAATATCTTCAACTAGATACGATTTGTGATCTTTTGACGTATTATTGAAAGAAATTGGTCCAGTGAGTGCTGAGAAAAAGTGGAACAGACATTAAAAAAAAAAACACATCATAGTAAAATTAATACCTTCTCAGCTTCGCATCGAAGCTAAAATAAAATAATTAAAAAAAACTGTAGCACAATACTTTAAAAAAAAGTATGTTGCACAAAATAAGAACATAAATAATAATTTTCTTAAAAAAATTATTATGATCCATACATTTTTCAAAAAGTTATAGCATTATAAAGTTAAAAATATAAAAAAGAA
>NW_026101146.1:0-1881 GCF_025091365.1 Daktulosphaira vitifoliae
TTTAGTTGTGTGCGCTGCAACTTTTGTGTTTCTTGTAATATAATTTTGTTTTTCTCGTGAGTGCCCGCTATGTAAAAATGTTATTTCTTTTTTTATAGGTTTTATATTATACTTTATGGGTGATATGTATATATTATTGGTACAATGTGGTGACGTAGTGCATTTTATTCCGGGGTGTCCCANTTGGTACAATGTGGTGACGTAGTGCATTTTATTCCGGGGTGTCCCAACGTCTTGCAAGCTAAGCCTAACTGCCTAAAACCAGTCGCTTACTTGGGACGTATACCGGCAATGCTGCGATTAATAGCCGGCGGATACCCGAAAACGTTCATCATATTCTCTAATAAGAAAAGTGTAGGTGTAACTATTTTTTTTTATTAATACCTGTTTTTTTTTTCTCTCTTTTTCCCTTTAATTGTAGACAAGGTTTTTTGACCGTTCGGTTTTTTGCCTCGTGTTAACTTAATTTTTTTGTTTTTTTTTTCTTAATAAATTCCCCTTAATTTAACTGAACCATCATATTTTGGTTTTTTTTTTGCGTGTTCCATCTTCAATGGAATCGTGTATTTTTTTTCTCCTTTCAAAAATCAACTCCCCTAGTTTATAAAGTACGGGCAACGGCCTTGTATAAGGTCATCCCTCATTTATATGGTTATGTGACAACTGTCACGAGGTTTTGGTGTACATCTACTATCAACGACTCAACGGGCATCAACTTTAATAATTATTAATTTTATATTTTTGGTTAATTGTTCTAATATACAAAAGTTAATTTTTTAAAAATCCTACTGTGGTCCGACAATACACTGTCTCGCCCAGTAGGTTGGCGACCCTTTTCTTATAATTTTGTAAAGCGCCATGAAAGTTACAAATTTTTCGTTGCGGCCAATTAGTTTGATTTTTTTTTATATATTTGTAACCTTTCAAGTATAAAAAAGTTATGTTTTAAATCATAAGTTTTGCATCAAGCCCTTAAATTTTTATATACGCTTGACATAGAAGTAATGAAATATACAACCAATAATTCATTTTTAATAATTTCTCCGTAAAAATTACAATATTAAATTGTCGATTAACAATTGCATACTAAATTTAATTACAATAATATGTATTTATTCATATATTAAACTTATAAATCAAAAAATTNACAATTGCATACTAAATTTAATTACAATAATATGTATTTATTCATATATTAAACTTATAAATCAAAAAATTACTAATCAGGAAAAAATTAATGAAATAGGAATTGATGTTGCTTTTGGAATAATCCGCCAATTTTTTTAAATTAAAAACTATTTACAGATAGTGTATTGAAGCGTATCTTATAATAGTGATTTTAATCACTGTCAGATATTGTCAATACTTGTCTCAACTATGCTGCGTTAACACTAGCCGTAACCCCACTGTGCAACCGTTTTGTTTAACTTTCCTAATATAATTTCATGATGTTTATTGAGAGTTATGCAAAATTTGGGACTATTTCATCAACTTTAACTGATTTTTTGGATCTTGAAAGTTGAGTATGATTGTCATATAAAAAGAAAAACTGAACTAATTATAGTGGAATTATAAAAAATTATAATAATATTCTTTTTAGGTGGAACTTACAATTATAAAACTTTGAACTAGGTAATTATAACACTGTGATACCTTTTTTTATAGCTTTCAATACAAAATATTAATATAACTTAACAATTAAGTTTAAAAAAAATTACAACTCGTTATTAATAGTCAGAACTATATACATGATAACATTTAATAATAAAAAAGATCAGATACAGTATTAGTGTTACAATAGAGTTAAAATAATAAACCAGTTGCATGAATAAAAGAAATAACTAATGATATTTCATTGGGGATGTTGAGTTGAGAATAGTA
>NW_026101147.1:0-1880 GCF_025091365.1 Daktulosphaira vitifoliae
CGTCTTTTGTTTTGCATCGCGGAACAGTGATGTCACCGGTTGACCTCTGGCTAATATTTTCCTCAGCTGTGGGTATTATATTAACGGACGGTTCTTTAAAGGAAAAAATGTTTGTGTTGAGTTTTCAATTGCTAGCTTCGATTTAAATGACGACTCGGATAACCTTTGCAACGAAAATAATCCAACCCAAATGAGTACTGAAGGTAAATCTGGATTGTGTATTATATCCACTGTTTGTGTTGATAAAAGTGGATATAAATCAGTACCGATCAACATATCAACTGATGACACATCATCAAATCTCGGATCAACTAAGGCCAAATGCTTTTAACGCTCTCGTTCCATGTTAGGTAATTTAGCATGAGGCATAAGTTTGGTTATTTGTGGTAAAATTAAAATCTTGAAACTCGGTCCTCGCGCTACTGAAGGAACAAACTGTCATAATATACTCTTCATTACCATAACATGGAATAATTATACATTATATTCTTAGAAGGACATGATCCTTTTCTAGAAAATAATTTAAATAAACATTTAACAAACACACACTATTTAGTATATTATAATACACGCGATTCTATCATAAATTGATTAGTAGTTACTTTTATAAATAGTTCCTCCCGAGAGGAAGAATTTAAATTATTTTTGTCATCTTTGTTATTCTACTTTTAATAATTAAATAAATTGTATTAATCCTGGTTTATTAGTAAGAAACTATGTTAATGTTATATATTATGTCAAAATGATTTATATATTCTATTCATCTGTAATAATCTCTGTATTTTATGCTTATTTATCAATAAACAGTTATACTGTAAAAATTAGACAATGATGATTTTTGGGGGTAAAAAATATTGTAAAAAGGCAGTGCAAACCCGTATTCCGTTCATTTTGTGCTTTGGATATAGTAACGTGAATATTGCGATCATCATTTTCAAAGTTCTTACGAGTTTGATCTGTGAAATAAAACTTAAGTATGTTGTTGTGCGGGCCCACGTGGTAAAGGAATTAAACTTAATAAAAAAACGAAAACACTCACTTTTCAATTAAAATGTAAAATATATAATGTGATTAAACAGTAAATAATACAATTCAACGTTAATTATTAATATTATTACAAATGAATAGAATAATGATATAGAATGAATGTAACTAGCGCATACTAAACCAAGACTGACTGTAGGGTACCTACAGTGAAAGTCCTTTGCCCATGGTTGCCCTAAATCCCTTGGTCAGCACATTCCTGTATTCGACGACAGTCGGACGATCATGTATTCTATACTGTACTCAACTATAAAATAATATTCAGGGGTTCTTAACACCCCCCAACATAAATGAATAATGGGAGTCTAATGATTCACATTGACTCAAGGTAATCAGATAAATAAAGTTATACAATTCCAAAAGAATTTAGAATGTTTTTCATATTGGCGAATTATATAATCTAAAATAGATGAGTCAGAGTTGCCCATTAGTAATTTCAGTGGTATATACTTGAATCACCTTTTTCTTATACTTAAATAATACAGAGACAATTATAATTAATATGATACAAATTGACAAACAAGTATATATGATTACAATATGATAATAATTTAGTAAAAAAGCATTGTGTAGTGTATGTGTTATCGGAAATATAATCAGTTGTTTATTAATTCTAAACGGAGTAACATCATTGCTTTAACCTAACAAATGGCGACGATGATGAGATCAAACCGCGTATTTTCTTTTTTCTTTTTGGGTTTTTTTTTACTTATAAAGTGTAAAAAAAAATAAATAAATAAAAATAAATAATTAATTAAACGTAAAGTATGCTTGGAAGCATAGAGCAATTCGTCCCGGGAGACGATATTGGTGAATATATAGAGCGGTTAGAGCAA
>NW_026101148.1:0-1879 GCF_025091365.1 Daktulosphaira vitifoliae
TTTTAACCAGTTAAAATACATTTTAAAATGTAGAACATTTTTCAGACAAATGTAGTCAACATCAATACCTTTAAAGTTTATCTAAACTATATTAATATAGTAGTGTAATACGTAGTTATATAAATTTGAGCATGAATTTCACATATTTATGCTGTAACAACTTAAAATTAATTTAGCAAAAAATAATCGATTTAGTTAATTATAAATAAGTTTATTTATCACAATAATGGCTTTGCTCAACAATAATATTTTATGATGTATAAAAAGCGTTTGATTTTGACTTTATAAATTTCATTACAAAATAATCGTATCATTTTTAATTTATTTTGAAATTAAAATACAAGTTTGTTTGTCGTAGAATAATTGAAAATTTGAACTATAAACATTAATATGCATTATTATTTCAGGAGGTTCGCGGTGAATACGAAAAAGAAAACAAAAATATCACAACTTTAATTGAAAAATTACATAAAAAAGAAAAGAAACGATTATTAAATGAATTTATTGATAGTGATCTAAAACAATGGAATGTAATAGGAGTAGAACTAAAAGATTCAATCGAATCTTTCATAAAGGCATCAAAACAATTACAAAGTTATCATAATTTAAAGGATTCAACGAATGATTGGCTTAAAAGTAAGATCGAATCGCTTGAAACGTCGGATGATGTTTCTGGTGACACAACGAAATGTTTTGAAAAACAAAAACAAATTATTGAAGAATTACGTAATATGATAACAAATATTAGTGAAACGATTGGTCTTAGTTCAGACGACATACCATTAACTGTTGAAGTAGAAGAACTAAACGTGAAACTTGAAAAAGTTCAAAAGATTATTATCGCACTAGGAGACGTTTCAGACAAAAAAAATAAGATTTCACACGATGTCGAACATGCAAAGCAGCTCTTGCACGATATTGAAAAAGTAAAGAATACTACAACTGTACTTGACCGTTTCTTTATAGTATTAAAAAATAATGTAAAATTTTAGAAACAACACGCAGATTTTTTTTATATTGGTTATTGATTCGACCTAAATACTATTAATTCGTTCTGATAAAACTTTTAATGGCTTCTAAAACTTAAAATAAAAATCGTGCAGTATTCAATAAAAACAGTTAATAGTATATTTTTGATACAACAAATGTGATTATTCTTGTAAAAAAAATATTCACACATAACAACCATAAGTTGACATTTTTTAATATAAAGAACAATATTTAAACAATAGGTGTCGTCTTTATGAATGTTAAAAAATCCTATGACGTAACTTAATCTTTATGTTATTTTACAGAGTTCAACAAAAAATATAGAAATAAACAATGAAAGTCTTGAGGAATTAAGAACCAAGCTAATGAATTTAAGCGACTCTAAAAAAGCTATAGACAAATCTTTAGATCGAGATATTTTTGACACTCCTTTAAATGTAATACGATCAAACTCAATAGTAGAAGTATTCCAGGTAAATATCATACTATATACATTATTGAATTTTTCTTTTTATACTTATTTTGTTTTTTAGCATTGGCAACAAATATTCAAAGAGACTTTTGAGCAATACCGTAGACTTTCATGCTCTTTACTAGAAAACGAAAATAATAACTCAGTACTAGAGTTATGGCACGATTATCTTATGTATGTACAAGAGTTTTTAAATTCTCCTATGCCTGGTGACTATCACTCATTAACTAACCATGAACGACTTTGCCAAGTNACATTAACTAACCATGAACGACTTTGCCAAGTTCATCAAGAAGTTCTCAACAGTCAACTTGATAACTTAACAACATTTGTTAGCAAACCCGACATAATTTCTGAACCGTCTATAATTGATAAAATTAAGTCTTTGACGGAATTACATAATAATATTATGACTCA
>NW_026101149.1:0-1879 GCF_025091365.1 Daktulosphaira vitifoliae
AACGTTTTTTAATATTTTTAATTTCTATTGATTTTAACGAATTATATTTAAAATATTGAAGCTAAATTATAGAGTTTGTCTAATATTATCTATTATAAAGTCAAATTATGTATAGATTTGTTTTAATGATTTTACTTCAGTTAGGATACATATTTGTGCGAAGAAATTATCAGAAAGAACCTGAAACTTATTCCTAAAAATATATACTGATGTACAAAGTTTCCCCGAGTTAAACAATAAAATCATTTATTTATAAAAAATACATAAATACTTGAAGTAATAATAATTTTAATAAAATGTCCCTGAATTTAACTTTTTATTTTCAAATTATTTTTCATAATTATAAAATTCAAGAAAAATAAAATGTGAACATTTTATAATTTTTAATTTTGACGAAGTCAACATAATCGTCAAGTTATTAATAATAATGACCGGTATTACAATTTAATATCAAGACTTTGATACTGGTTAAATGACCAAATTATTCTGTATATATTTTAGTGGACTGCATATAGGGTGAATTTTGTTATAATTTAAATTAACAAAAATAAATTATATACGATGAAAATGTTTGTAAAGGTTGAATGAATGTATGGGTATTTTGACTAACGTTGGATATTTGGAGTTTGGTTGAATTGTGAGTAACGACGTTCTATCGGGGTTGTGGAGTCTCAAGGGTATAGAACAACGAAGACAAGTAGATATAAAAAAATATCACTTTATGCAATTTTCAATAATAAATAAATTAGGAACNTTTCAATAATAAATAAATTACGAACATAGTTTTTTAAAAATTTGTTAAGGTATATACTTAAGTGCCGCGCACACAAAACAAAAATAAGGTAGGCGACACAAGTTCGGGTTTAATTTGAAAAGGCGTCAAGCCGTTTATTAGACTAAGATTGTAAAAGTAAACGCAACAGAAAATAACACTGATAATAGATTTCACAATATGAAAATAAATGTTGATGGTTTTGACAAGTGTATATTATAAGCGGTTCGAGAATCGGACGACGGTACGTTTGGTGGTGTCACGAAGATGACTAACTCAACGTATTATTGCGGCGGGGTATACGACGCTAGGCATTTGTTGGACTTTACACCACGACGATAACGCGTGTGTGTGACGGTCCGGTTTACAGTTAAGCGGTGGCTGAGAAGGAGCTGACACAACCGCGGGGTATCAGCGTGTGACTACGCCGTGGCCGTGTCAAATACCCCCCCACCAAGCCGCCGCTGTACTCTAGAAATCAAATGAAATAGCGCATATGGCGTTCCGTGTTTGGTCGAATATATTAGAGTGCGCATAGCGCAATAACAAGCCGCAATACTTACGTTGTATGTTTGATGGAGTGGGTGGTAGTGCCCCGCGGAGTGCGCGCAGCAGGGAGGGGGTTAGGGGTATAGACCCCGCGCGTAACGCGCTTGGGGTGGGAGGGAGCTCTTACTCGGCCGGGGGCTCCGGCTGTGCTGGGGAGGTGGGGCAGGAGAGGAACAGGTCCATCTCCCGAACCAGGCCGTCGTCCTCTNTGTGCTGGGGAGGTGGGGCAGGAGAGGAACAGGTCCATCTCTCGAACCAGGCCGTCGTCCTCTAGCTCCATAGGCGTCTCCTCCTGTGCTGGTGTCGTTGTTGGTGTTGACGCCGCCAGCACCCCGTCCACATACATGCCCGACGGCCGGCTGACAATAGCTGTTGTCACTGCTGGGGCTGCTGCTGATGTTGTCGGTGTTGTTGGTGTCGTTGGTGGTGATGTTGTAGTTGTCCGCAGTGTTGCGGTCGGGTTTATGGGCGGTGTAGGGTCCCCACCGACGACGACCCCCCAACGTCGAAGCATATACTCCTTGTACTTCTTCGTCCGGCGTTCCCGCTCGGACGGAG
>NW_026101150.1:0-1878 GCF_025091365.1 Daktulosphaira vitifoliae
CGAGTTCATCACATCATTGTTGTGTAAATTAATAATCAATGAGTCATCTAAATACTTCATTGCATCTTTTAATTTTAAAGCACCAACTCCATTGGCACCATCAAACTCTATGATAGGACTATAATTTTTATAGTCAGAACACTAAGTAGAAATATTGTTTAATTTAAGTATATTTTTATACTTATTTTAAATAATAGACTTTTATATATTTACCATTTTTCGCATTTTCTTAAAAGAATTAGTTAATTTTGTAAAGTATGAATTTTCATTTGGCTGTCCATACAAACCATTTGTGTTATAGCACCTAACAAAATAATGTAACATTGGAGTTGTTATAACTCCAAAATCTTCATAATCACTTTTAAATATTTCTAAACCTAAAATTACTGCTTTAAGCAATCGCTCTCCCGAGTTTCTACAAAATATTTTCAACATTTTATTGTAATAAAATACTATATGACGTACTTTGAAATTACCTAGTGTCTCGTCCGACATAGACTTTAGGTTTATAACCAGAATCAATATTATACTTAAGTACTATTTTACTTAAAATATTGCATACATTATCATTATTTAAAGCATTTGACAATTCTGTTGCATATTCTTCCCATGTACTTTCAAGCATTTCCCCTTGCGGGTCAATCAATTTAACTCCATTATCATCTTGTGGATTATGGGAGGCTGTAATCATCAACCCAACTCGGGCTGACTTTAAACACATTGATCGTAAAGCAACTAATAAACTCATTCTATGCACTACATGATCTAGATAATCAGATCTAATAAATAATAATACAATAAAATTAAGTAAACTATACTACACATTAATTTATTTTTTAATGCAACTAATACTCACTTGCATCGTATACCAGAAGTTCCGTACTGAAAAGTAATGTTTCCAGGATTTGGATACAAATCTTTATTTCTATCATTATAAAACTTATTCAACCACATTTTTAAGATTTGTAAACACTAAATTATTTCTAAAATATTTCCACTTAACATAAATTTATAAAAGAGATAAGATTATAATTAAATTAAGACGTGTTATTCATAACAAATTTAAACTACAAAACAATCACTAAATAATTCATGAAAATTACATAATTCGAACATTCTAATTCTTCCCTACTCTTAATAATGATATATAAATAATCAAAACGAATTAGTATCTTAAGACTAGTACAAAAATTGGTCAATAAACAAAGGTGGGGATATATAGAAATACTTTCAATGCAATAAACTGGATATTTAATTAAATAATAATTAAAGCATTACAGTTAAACGTTTTATGAAAGCATATAATGTTCAATAAACGGCAATGATAAAGAAACATTTACATGTCATTTTTTTAATTTAATTTGTTATAGAAAGATGATTCATATATACTAAAATAAATTTAATTTTAACAAAATTCATAATAAGAATCATATATACTAAAATAAATTTATTTTCAATTAAATTCATCAAAAATTCTTATTTCTTAATATCACATAATCTACGTCAAATACACATCGCATTTATTCTGATATGTTAACACTACTAAACATTTTACGTTTTTGACCAAATTGAGTGATAAAAAACGGTCACTGTTATATATGAAATTTCTCAATCACAACGTGATTATGACACCATATATGAAAATTATTAATTTTAGGTAAAACACCACTTAAATTATCAGTAATTTTTAGTTTTTGTAAAGATAAAAACTATTTAGTTAAAGAGTCCCTTCAATATTATGTTGATAATTATTAATTTTTTCATCACTTCAAAGATAAAAAACCTAAATTTTAATTTACTTATATAGGACAATTATAATTAATATTCGAACGCTTTTTCTTTTTTCTAATCGTATATAACAAGCCTTATTCTTCTTAA
>NW_026101151.1:0-1876 GCF_025091365.1 Daktulosphaira vitifoliae
GATCAGTTTCTGAATGTGTACATTTAGTTTCACCACTACGTATACAATAATACAATAAAATGCGCTTTGCGACGATCCCCGACCTAGGGAGCCTCGTACAGAATAGTAGCTGCAATAAAAGGTGCAGTGTTAGCGTTTTCAGTCGCACTTATAACTTCAACTTTAAGGGGTATCACGTGGGAAGGAGAGGCCTTGAAGTATGTCGAGGGTGCGATAGACGGATGCGCGTGGGTACAGGCTGCTGCTGCTGTTGGTGTATCCAGACAAACACTCGTATAATGATAAAGCAGTGGTCGTGAACGACCGAGTGGGGTGAACATTGCCGGTGGTGGAGAGGAAACGGCCGAGGGGTGCTCAATCAATACTCAACCCCCACAGGAATATACCCCATCGACCTTAACGCGTTACCCGCGGTTGCCACCGTCGTAGGTTGACGGTCAAAAATAGCTTATACGCTGTGCTCATCTACACAAGCTCATTTATCGGATACTAATCAGACCCATTAGACGTTTTTTTTTTTTAATCAGATCAACTTTCAACATTATTTATAACTCAAAAATAAATCTCTTCTCGATAATAGAACACGCCGTTTTGGGCAAAATGTGAATTAGTTTCAACTAATGACATGAACCCTCGCTGCAGTAGTTGCATTGTGTGCGCTTGTGGGATCTAATTAGTTTTGCGTCAGTACATTTCGCCGATCGGTGAGGTCGGGGAGGCGTTAAATTAACGCGATAATGTCGTGAAATAATTCGCATATTGTGTGTTTTCTAGCAGTATAAATTGTCCGATTTAATCGAAGCCGGTCCTACGCCATCGTTACTATAAAATGGCTGAAGATATTTGTTTTTCTCTGCCGCATTATAATTCCCCGAGGGCGACGCAAAAACTTTCAGGGACATGTCGAGGGTTGAGCGGCGGAAACGCGTTATAGGCCCGAGATCGATGGCCTTAGGGTAATGGAAAGCCATACATTATAATATTACATTTACCTGTATCCACTCGGCCTCGTTGTCCAAGTGGAAAAACACCGACGGGTACTTTAATTTTTGTTTTTCATCGGTCTACCAATTGCATAATAATGTCAACGGCTATAAGCCACGCATTTCTACATCTTTGTGACTATACGGAAAACTAATAAAAGAATATTTAAATATTTGTAATCTTCAGATTTTCGAAGATTATTTCAGTTAATAAACGTACAACTGCTACAAAGACCACGTTTAATCTTTTTTCCTACCCGCAAAAATTTAACGAATCGTGACTCGAACGCGCTTTGCTGAACAGAAAGCTTTTAGAGACAAAACAAGATACGTGGTCTCGGAAACGTGTATTTGGAATGTACTGTTGTACATCTGTTGGAATAATATGAGCTTTTGCTTTATGTTGCATTACTGAAATTAAAACTCCCGACTTGTTCTTTAATTTTAAATGGCTCAACCGTTTATCGAATACTACTGCAACTACATTTAAGAGCAGCACAGTCATCGTTGGATGGAATTTTTAATGACTTTTACATGAATAAATATGCATACATTATGATTTTATTGTAATCAAATTATATACTCTTATTAAAAAACAATTCCATTTTTCGGCGACTTACAACAATTTATAGATCAAATGTGTACCAAGCTATTTTTCAATGACAACTACTACATTGGCTATTAGTTTATTGACAAATTTTTTTGCTCAATTTTTATAGCCGGTTCGATAATCAAATATTCTTTAAGTTTATTGTACTATTTGTAGCTATTCTTCGATAAACATAGGAATGATTAAAGTAAACGTTTCGTTAAAATAAAATCTCATTAAAATGAAAAAAAAAAAAAACAAATCATAATCCGTATTTTCGTCTTGAGTTTTAATCTGCGTTGCT
>NW_026101152.1:0-1876 GCF_025091365.1 Daktulosphaira vitifoliae
AAAAACCTAAATTAATGAATGTGAATGATTGAATTCGTGTAGGTAGGGGCCATGTAGTTAGGTACGTACGAATTGATACTTGGTGCGAGAGTTAAAATCCCTCGCCACATCTCTATTTCTGAATTAACTGCACCTAAAGTATGGAATTCCTGGTCCAGGGTAAAAAAACACCATATGTGGCAATTCGTTCATGATAGTTTACATATCCTCCTCCGCTAAAATACAGGTAAAAATACGACGATGTAACGTAGCATATAATCATTCCATGAACATTGTTCTTGAATATTTTTTATATAACTCTTATCGAATTCAGTGACAATGTATGTGTCTTTTTAAATATATATATTATTGAAATAAGCAAGTTAAAAATAAGTACAAGTAAAAATAAAAAAAAAATTGTTTTCTTGTAATTAAGAAAAGTTATAATAATTAGGAAGTATATGAATATAGAAATATATATTTTGATTAAAAAAAAACAATAAGATATTTTAAATATAGAGTGATTCATTAAGGCTAAAACACTATTTTTCTTGGAAACTATTAAATAAAATTAGTTTTTGTTACAAATTATTTGATTCAAAAAACCATACAATAATCTGTTGTAAAATAATTTTGTTTTCATCTCTAATAGGTCAAAGCACTTACATTCAATTATCTTTTTTGGGAACCTCGTTTTTAACTTAATAATATGATAGAAAAAAACAATTTTATTCTTTCAATTTTTTTTATCCAACGGACCATCAGGTACATCATTTTAATAAGTAGGATGATTATGTAGCGTAGGTGAGTGAAGCTTATAATGGTGTATGTGTACTTCGCTAGTTACCGATACCAAAACGATAAACAATACAATTTTATAACACAGAAATCTAAATATACAGAGCGATCGACTTATCATAAACCAGTCGATTACTCAAAAAATAAATATTATATTGGATAAACATTTTTTGTTCTTTCTTATTTATATATATTTCTTGATTATCAGGTACATTGAAAAAAATCCTAAAGTAAAATTAAAAAATACACAATCGATATGCGCCCAATAATATTTTTGTTAAATAAATAGAATTTTTTTTTATTAATTGAACAATTTTTTTATTCCTCTAACAATACTAATGATTGAAAAAAACTATGATTTATTTAACAAAAAAATTATTGGACGTATTTTTAAAAATACTAATTAAAATAGTTAAAAGTCTAAAATACTTTAAACATTAATCTAACTGAAGTTTTTCCGTAACTAATCAGCTGCCAATTGAAGCTAAATAATACATAAAAATATAAAATGATTAGATAAAGAAATTTAGATAGTTGTAACATTATACACTTTTTTAACAATTATTGTCATAAGAGCCGTTGGAGTAAGAAATATATGGATATCTTTTTAAGTCATTTATAAATATATTTTTAATCTTTAAGTATTTGTTTAACAAAACATTAAATTAATTTTAATTTTAATAGGTATTTAACTTAAAATATAATCCGGATTGTTTACAATGATTTTGGTTTTAATATAAGTAAATCATGTAATTATAATAAATTCAAACTATGTTTTATATTATTAATTTTATCAATGTTAAATTAACAATATAAATAAATTATTTTTGGTTTATAATATATATTTTTTATCAAATACAATAAACAATTTTTTTGAAAATTAAACATCTAATTTATCAAATTAAATATAATTTATATAAATAGTATAATGCTAATGAATATCTATAGAAATATGTAAAAATGTGAATTTATTCAACAATAGCATAGAGAAGTTGATTTTTAATCAAGTACAGTTATTTTGGCAATGTCTTAAATTTCCCTTTTTATACAAATTATACGATTAAAAAAAAAAAAATGTCATAGAAGTATTTTACATAAC
>NW_026101153.1:0-1876 GCF_025091365.1 Daktulosphaira vitifoliae
CCCTTCTAATAGGATTATATTAAAAAGATCCTTCAATCACCTTATACCAACACCGCATAGTATTTTCAATTCTTCTACTAGTACTTCCCCTGGTCCTACTGATTTATTTATTTTTATTCATTCCAATTCATCAAATCCTACTTACGTCGCATAGAAACTTACTACATACGACACTTTTTCCTCTAAAATTAATTTTAAGACTATAATTCTGTCACTTTTCCTAATTACTTATATTACTTTACTCCTTTACTCTTACCTGAGTATATTATTTTATAACTCTTACCTATTTACCTCACTTTCTCTTCCTTCCACTTAATCCCTNTTATAACTCTTACCTATTTACCTCACTTTCTCTTCCTTCCACTTAATCCCTACACATAATAAATCTTAATTTTTCTATTCTTCAATACTTCTACTAATTCACTACTTCTACCATTTATATTCCAACATTCCACGTACCTATTCTTACATTGTATCTATCTTTCTCCCTTATACAAGAGTCCAGCCTAGATTTGAGTGATGATGTCCTACACCGTTTACACTACAAGCGTTGGGTAGGCTGTAATTAGTCAGGATGGTATCAAGCATTTTATTCTTTAAGCATTTTGCGTCTCTAACTACTTTATTTTCTCTCACCTATTGTTCCCATGTACATCCGATTTTGGACCGCCTAAGTTCTCTTCAGGACTTCTTATACTTTTTGACAAAATTTTACAGTTGCTGTCCAATTAACGCAACCTCAATAGTCGTCTCTTACTACTGGCAGAGGAGCTATGGAAGTATCCTTATCCCCTATCCATAGTAATTTAAATTTTAACAGGGTGTTGTTTAAAATACAACATAGCACCCCCTAAATTATTTATTATAAAGATAGATGTATTACTTTTAAGTTAATAAATATTAATAAATAATGAAATTTGAAATAATTATGAGTAATTATTATAACACCAACAAAGAATTTTACGGTATCTCGGTCTCTTTTACTCTAGATGAACTGATGATGAGGTAAATCAGATTTTTAAATATATAATAGCTTGTGTTTTTTAACAAGTTTAGGCATATGGTTAGTTTTGTGTTCGTATCATAATAATCGAATAATTATTCATTGTGTGAATTAAAAGTGGATTGACTAAATTGAGTTAAACGATAATATATAGATCGCTACTTTTATTGGATTATTTTACACTTTATAATAATAACTCTCTATAAAATATTGATTTGAAATGTGTGCTTGGCTGTTTTACAAGTATTTTAGTAATCGAACATAAATACATTAAATAAACAAGTTGTCATGTAAAAACGTTAAATATTTATCACAAAATATTTATTTATTGATGATNTGTAAAAACGTTAAATATTTATCACAAAATATTTATTTATTGATGATTTAATATCGTCTGAACGCAAACATAATTATCATATATTAATTAATATTTTACCTGTATGATAAACGGCTTAAGTATAACACGTTAGGGCAACTTAATAAATTATTTTGAATATACTATAATCAAGGTAAGGTATAATTTCAGAGTCTTCATTACGACTTAAGCTCGTCATAAGGCTCAAACAATATAATACTCCCCATTTCAATCCATTGAATGTATTTTGTTAAAAAAACAATTACTACAATATTCCCTTTATAAACTAGTGTATACAAATCAAATAGAGTATAATGGGATAAAAATATTAGTAGAATATTTAATTGATCAACTCATACTAACTGAATTGTGTTTATTGAGCGACAATATTAACGATAGTTAATAATAATTTTCCTAAATTAACCTGTTCATCTTAACCCTTAAGCAGGCGCGTACCTATTTTTAACGTTCATAGTCGCGTGGGGGTCTATTATACCACATTTCTAAAAACGTATAAA
>NW_026101154.1:0-1875 GCF_025091365.1 Daktulosphaira vitifoliae
ATATGTCTTTATATATATATATATATTTATAGTTATTTATAATAATATTATATTTCATATATTATTCATTAGTTTAAGACAGAAATATTTAATTGAAAAAAAAAATGGTTTTCACTTAACAGTTATTTCAAAATGTATAATAATTAGATTATTTCAACAAATATTATTTATTGGTTTATTGGTATATGAACTGCTTTTTACAAAGATTAAGTGACTTTTATTAAATTATTATTATCACGTTAGTAAAAGTCAACTGAATGCAATTTATGATAATTTAACGTATTGTTGACACAATGTTGTTCCAGTGGGATCTGAATATTTATGTAGACATAGAAAAAACGTATTAATTGAATTAAGAGCCATTGTAAATTTTACCAAGAAATTCGTGCGTAGCATTGTAGTGATTGAAATTTGTGACGACAGTAATCGCTATGTAGATCTCCGCTTTCCTGATTCAATTATTCTCGTTGAAGTCCATGACTCTTCATATCTTTATCAGATGGTTTACGAAAACGTCCTACTCCTTGGAGCGCCACCGAATTTTTCCGCTGAAATATCCACGCTGCTCCTTTGACTTTCAAAAGTACCACTCCTATTCTCGTCCTCTGGATGTCCATTTGCTCCATGCCAATCACAATGAGATTTATAGCGTTCATTGTGGTCTACATTGCCGGAGCTTAGGTCTGACCTGCTTTTAAAAATCTGATCTCTACAACTTCGGTTTTTGGATCCCTCGGGAGAGATCCCCTAACTGAGTGTAGTGAAGGAGGGAGTTTTAATTTAAGTTTTAGAACTTGATTCGTAGTTTTCTTCTGGGTTATTCACCTAATCACCTCAGACGATGGGGCTACGGTTGAAGTAGGCCCATATTTCACCCGTAGAAGTGGTAGGTTTTTCTGTCGTGGTCGAGAAAAATAACTTTGAAATTTGAACTAGCTTAAATTGCCATTTTTATCAGTCATCGGAAGCGAAGTAAGGTTGCCTAGTCAGTAATACTTGTGTCTTACGCGCTTGAGGTACAAGGTTTCCACCCTCGTATGGCAAGGAATTTTTTGCATTTTTCTCTTCATTTTGTTTAAGTTAAAATAAATTTTCAACTCTTTTGATTTTTATCTCATTTATATTCAATAACGTCAATAAAGATCAAGGATCTCATCACTGTAGTCGCCCCTCGCGAAAAGAAATTTCTTATTCATGTTAAAATTATTTTACTATATTTTAAGTTTTAGCTTCGATGCAAAGGTGAGAAGATATTTTTTTGTAACTATCATTTATTTTCTCTGCTCTAACTTGACCTACTTTTTTCAACGATACGTCAAATTATTACAATCTGTATCTAGTTGAAGTATTACCCTCAAAAATTGAAACAAAATTCTAATTTATCAATTACTTATCCCATGTTATTCATACAGACAATTAATATCATTCATTTATAATGTTTTAAAAGTATTTATTAACAAATCAAGTTCGATATGATGGTTTCAATTACAAAATTATATCATTTTACTTTGTAATTTGATAATTTTTTTACTCTATTTGTGTGTGTTACTACTAGACTACTACATTCCAAATATTTTGGTAACTTGTTGTTATATAAATAATTTCTAAAAAAACTGATTGTAAGTTACGCGTTAAAAGTAGAGAAATATACAACTACTTTATTATTTTTATATCTCCGTAAAAATTACAATATTAAATTATTGCATATCAATTTCATACTAAATTTAATTACTTTAAGTATTATTTATTCATATATTATAATTGTAAATCAAATAATTAATCGGGATAAAATTAAAGGAATAAGAGTTATTGTTGCTTTTGAAATAATCTACCAATTTCTTAAAATTAAACACTATCTACAGATTTGCATCGAAG
>NW_026101155.1:0-1875 GCF_025091365.1 Daktulosphaira vitifoliae
AAAAACATTTATATGACATCTGTAGACGATATTATCAGTAAACTTTTGTTTAATTCGCGGTTCGTATGTACAAGCCGAAAAATTCGTGCGCTATGCACTGCTACAAAATTAACTTTCATGAAACAACCAATGTTATTGAGGTTACAGGCACCTATCAATGTGGTCGGTGACATACATGGTCAATTTTCTGATCTTCTTAGAGTATTTGAACTAGCAGGATTCCCTCCGGATACCAATTTTCTATTTTTAGGTGATTTTGTTGACCGAGGTCCACAATCGTTACAAGTAATTTTATGATTACCTCGATTATATTCAGATTTATTTGAATACATTAGATATTCCTTTTTAAAATACTCTAAGGCAGTTTATCCAATAACTTAAATAATTAAGGGGAAATATGTTTCCTATTTAAATCAGTCTACCCTAATGTATACAAATCATAGCTTTACTATTTTATACGACTAATTTTTATTACTTATATTTGTTATATCTATAGTCGTTTACTAGTAAAACAATTATTTTTGTACTTGATAAAGGTGATTACTTTACTGTTTGCACTGAAAACGCGTTACCCAGAAAACGTGTATTTGTTACGTGGTAACCACGAGAGTCTATCAGTAAATCACCGTTACGGTTTTTACGGCGAATGTAAATTACGATATGGGAATCACCGTGGTCACCGAATTTGGAAAGCTTTCAATAGAGCCTTTGACTGTTTGCCGATTGCCGCAGTAATCGATAACAATATATTTTGCATTCACGGTGGTCTAAGCCCTCGTCTCAGGCGTATTGATCAGATCGATAAGATAAAACGACCAACGCGAGTGCCTAAATCAGGAATTATGTGTGATTTTTTATGGGCTGACCCATGTCCAGATATCCAAGGCTGGCGTAAAAATGAACACAGAAACGTATCATATGAATTTGGACCTGATTGTGTCATAGATTTTCTAAACAAATTTGGCTTTCGACTGGTTGTTCGTGCACATCAGGTAAAATATAATATTATCATTTCCATTCATTGAAAAATTAATTAATTTTGTTATATTTAAATTAATTCAAATAATTCTAATTAATTTGAGATAAAAACAGTGAAGGACATAATGATAAACTTGAAAGAGTACAAAAATAATATTTCAGATATTTATGCCATAATTGTAATATCCAACTAACTCCTCACACTGGTTACGAGAATATCTTAAAACTATTAAATTTAAAAACATTAGAAATACGTAGAAATATATCATACAATACTTTTCTCACTAAATTATTATTATTAAATAATAGGGTTCGTCAACGACATATTTTTGGATATTAATATTGTACTAAATATCAACAATATTGTATCGCAATANATGGAAAATAAATTTAATTTTAATTTGAAATATTTTCACCATTTCTTTTTTTTTCAAGAATACCGTTAAGTTACCATTGTTCTAAAAATCAGATTATGGTATACCAACCAAATCAGATAACGGTATTAATATAAACAATATGTAGATAATCGCTTTATCTCATAACGATAATCAAATATTTTCAAATTACTTTTTATTATGAAAAAATAAGTTTTCTTCTTGTTACAAGATTTTATCGTTATACAGAGTTTTCAGTAAGTAAGCAAACAGGTAAATAGTTACAAATAATGAGAACAATAGAAACCCGTTTTCTGACTTACTGAACACTCTGTATATTGTTTATATTAAATGAATGAAATTATACTTAATTGAATAATAATTTTATAGTTTCAGTGTTTTGGTTTTAAATAATAATAAAAAAAAAACCCAACACAAGGGGATCGCGGCACAGTGGTGACGTGCCATAGTTGGATCATGTATAATGATATCTGACTAGTGATTAAAATCACTATAAAAAAAA
>NW_026101156.1:0-1873 GCF_025091365.1 Daktulosphaira vitifoliae
CAACAAATTTTTCAGTAAAAAAAAATCAAATTTATTGTTTAGAATAAAATTAAATAAGTTTATTATAATTTCTATTTTAAAATGTATTTTTTTTTAAATAAATTTAATCTATTTGGAGTAAATATAAATATACATTATCGTCCATTTTATTAAATTGTTATGTTATAAGTTATTACCTTTAAATGGACAGCACACAAACTCGACGCCAGAAAATAAGGAAATTCCACATGGTAGTAACATGGCAAAACTTCTTAAATTATGGTCACGATCTTGGCAAGCTTGTGCAGCTGTTTGATTCCAACGGTCAAACGGCCAGCATTTACTCTGATTATGAACATGATCGAATATACAATTCTCGGGAACTAAAAGCGCATCACTTTGAAATTGTCCTTCTGTTGAAAAATAAGTTGTAGTATAATGATAAATAAATGTTAAATAATTATTGGAATCGTTAAGAGCTGTAGGCTGAGGTGGGCGGTTCTTGTATGGATATTGGGTTGGCCACAAGATAGGCCATAAAGTCTGTAATTATAAAAAAACTAAACTAAACGCTTACCAAGACATCTGTACGGTTTCACCCAATCCGTATGCTTGCATTTATTGTATCCCATTTTACACCAGTTACCAATCTTCACATAATGGCTTGATTCAACTATATTTGTGATGTCATTCTTCGGATAAACCTAAAAATTGTTTCCCAGATTAGATTCAAGTAAAAATAAAAACGGATATATTGAATCAATTAGAAATTAACTATACTAAAAAACTCAAATTTTAATTTCAAAAACATATAATTTTGAAATTGCTCTTTAAATTTATTAATTTAAAAAATTTATATTCTTAAAACGTATTTGTAAACAAAATATTCTAACTGTTTATTTATAGAATAATATAAATATAAGATATAATAAAAAAAATAATTATTTTTACTTTTTTACAATAATCCAAAATATCAACTTTTTCCTTCAAGCATCCAACTTTACGTTTTGTGTCAGACGTCCATCGACCATTTTCTGACATGTATTGGCTATAATATGGTGCATCTGATTTTGAGTCACAAAGAACGGCCACCTGTGGTTCAAAGTGGACTGGCGCTGGTCCATCAGGTCCACTGCTCTGTAAAAATATAATATTGAATATATTTTATTGCACACTCATTAGAAGTCATTCGAATGATATTTGCCATTACAATGTGCACAAATGATAGGTATTAGTTATTGAAATTAAAATTTGAAGAGCTAAATTTTAATAAACCAAAAATTGATCAAATCGTGTAATATCTAATATGATTAAAAATAAAAACCATAATAATATAGTTAAGTTACTTTTAATTTTCCTATACATATAATAGATAAAGATAAATAATCTTCGATAAATATTTCTAATGAAATACTGTTCAAAATAAGACAATAGATGGTACCAGTGAATTTCATATTCAGATTTTACAATCTAAATTAATAAAAAGATTAGCGGTTTCTAAGATTTATTTAAATTGTACTTTTTCATACTAGATAATTATTTAGAGTGTATATAAAAAGAGATGACAAGATAGATCTCTATGGACGAAAAAATGTATTGTAATGATATTCGTATAATTTTCTTTCGATTGGAAGGGTTAGGTTACCGGAAATATTATTTTATTTATACTCCAACAAGATAAAGTATAAGTTATGCCATTGCAATGCTAAGCCAATAAAACGAACGTTAATCTACACTTTATTCGTAAGTTATACATCTTTTTCAGAGATATACCAAGGACTACTCTTCCAGACTTCAATAAATTCTAAGTTTGTTTTTTTATACTACAGTACATGTTTAGCATAAATATTTTCACTTAACGCGACGAGCATGCAAATGATTATATTTAAAATAT
>NW_026101157.1:0-1873 GCF_025091365.1 Daktulosphaira vitifoliae
TAATTTGATATATGTTTAAAGGACGCAGTGTTTCCGGAACATTTTCAAAAATTAAGTTGAAAAAGTTAGTTTTTGTAAAAAGTTGCTATTTTAAATCCCCCTTGTGAGCAGAATAAGTGTTAGATATTCAAAAAAAAATGATATCAAACAAAAGGAAATTACCTAAGGTTCCAATATGAAAAAATATTATTTTGATTTGTTAATATTTGAAAATTACATATTCTTTACGAAATACAATAAGATATAAATAAATTTTGTTTTATTCTTTAATCTTAACCTTTAGCCGAAGAGTATACAAGAAGAAGACATAAAAGAAATATTATATTTGCAATAATATTTTATTATGTGTGTACAATTTCGTAACTCTTTTTAATAATTTATTTTTGTTCAAAATTAGATGTCATATGTGAAACGGAACCTGAATCGGGCGAACTAATTGAATATCCTAATCATTTGATACCATTTAATAGGTATCTTTAAGTTAACTTTTTTGTGCTAAATTTTTATTATAATTACATTATTATTTATAATTATTATGTTAATTTAATGTTTAAGCATGATTTAAATGTTTTCTCAATTAATTAATATTAACTATACATTTAATTAGTATACTCAAAAATTTGTGTTACTTAAATATTTACATTAAATTTAATCAGTTGAAATAATAGAAAATTATATAATTAAGAAAATGACGAAACAATAAAAAGTTTGAAATAGTATTACAGAAACTATAAACATTTTTATACCTTGGCGGGAGATTGAGTACAGCTGAGAATAAAGTTGGCACTCTTTTAAGTTGTAAGAAATGATATCTAGAAGTAGGTTTGGATAGATTAGGTGAGCTACTGAGAAAATTTCAAAAGCCCTCTTTAATTTAATAGCCTTTGCAAATATTATAATATCATGTGAAATCACCTGAACTGTGAATTGTAGATCTGAAATTTTTTTAATGTGTTATTAATGACTCGAAAATGATAAAGTTTACTCATTGTTTACATCAATAAACTTAGTAGTTTCTTTAAAAACTATAAATAATATACACCTAAAATGTCGGTTTTCATGAGAAAATGTTTAAAGTTTTTACAGGAACTTCTTATAAGTATGTCTAAGATGTGACAAAAATTTAATGTAATATTCGTTTTTAACATAATTATTTTTTATTATTTGGTAGAATTTGTTTTAATAAACACAAAACATCCATCTAAAATGATTATGAAGAAATAAAATTAAATAATATTAAAAAATATCCCAATTTTAAAATAATATCTGGCAAGAGGTTGAGCGAAACATGTTTTAAAATATTAAAGATATCATGATGTATTCCGTGAAATTATTAAACATTCTTGTTTAATTTAGCTATAAATTGTTTTTATTCAATTTGTTCATCATTATGTTAAATGTTTTAAATAAAAAATAGATACAAGTTACAATAGTCTTAATAACTATAGTTTTTCGTCTAATAAACTTAGATTTATTATATTGTATAATTATTCACATTATGAACATTGTTACAATTTATTTCTAATCTTAAACATGTAGATCAAATCAATTATTAGATAAAAATATGAGTGTATAAATTATTTCAAGCGAAACTAGATAATTTTTTTTTAAGTTATGGTACAATTCATTTTGTTTATCTATTTACACAAGTGTACGCAGTTGATATTTTTGATAGTTACTTTATTAGTATGAAAATAAGAGAATTTATTCATATTACCATTACATTGAAAAAAAATTGTATGACAATTATTTTTTCAGTATAAAAATATCGATTCCTAAACATTTTTAAAATGAAAATCTCAATAATGCTAAATATTTAATGTATATTTTTCACTTTTTTAATACTGAAGGAACACCTAATAAAAAGTAAACG
>NW_026101158.1:0-1873 GCF_025091365.1 Daktulosphaira vitifoliae
TTGTTTAATTGGTCCATATAAAAAGCTAACATATCATTTTGAATATCGTTTAATTTTTCATTGACTATTATATCATCTAGTCCTGTTTTAGAATTATTAATATTAACTTTTGGTCAAAATTATTGAAACCGTTTAAAAATTTAAACATCTAGACCACACGTGACGTCAGCACATATATCAAATGCAGTTTTAAGTAAGATTTTCTTAAATATAATGCCTATAAGGAAAATAAATAACATCACGTTCTAATAGCTGTTCAAAAATTATACCCGCCCCTTTTATACGACCCGTATTCGAAACTGTTGTATACAACAAAACGCTTGTACATTTTCGATAGTGCTGCAAACAGCGCTTCTACTTGATTTTGACCGATTCCCGATATAAGTTTAGGTACACTTAAAAGTTTTTCCGAATTTTTAAAAGAAACAATTACTGGATTAAGATCAACAAGTTCTTTTCCTGTTAAATCTGAGAGAATCTTTCCATCCTAATGAACAACAACAGGGCCTATTTGTGATGTATCGAATGCGATTCGACGATTATTTGCTCTTTCCTACCGTAAACATATACGTAATTGATTAATACAAGTTCAGTTCATAATTAAATTATTTAAGTCAACATTAAAAGCTTCAGAAGCTGCAGACAATGTATGAACTGCATTGCACTTGCAAGTATCGGTGTTATAAAGTGTTTTTTACCTCTGAATTGAGGCGCAGAAAGGTATTAACATTCAGATATTTTTTTAAACAATGTCTAAGAATTTGTCAGTAACCTTAATATCAGTATGGCTATCGGATTTTAGATCTGATATTTTTTTACTGTTTGCTTTTCTTCGGTTTTTTGTAAATTATTTTCCCAAGCATACAGCCGACTTTGCCTTTTTTTCTTTAAGATAAAAAAAAATTACCGATTAAATTAATTTTAGTTAAATTTAATGCGTCACTATGTGAAATATCGAAAAAGATAACCAACCCCTCGACAAAATCAACGTGCTTTTTTAATTTATTTCTGTTTAACGTGATGCATGTTTCTATACATCTTTCCATTTATTATAAAGTGATTCTAGGATTTTTTTATTATTGTAATCTCGTCTAACTGGAATTCGCGCCTATTGACAAAAAACAGTGATTTCTTGTATAAAAGTTAAGCACTTTCATGTAAGTTAAGTTTGACTTACGTATATTGAAAAATAATACACGTAAAGCTTATCTTTTTGAAGGTAATTTACTTCCAGTAATTTGATACAGTCACTTTCGATTAAAAAAATTGTATCTTGATCACGAAGGATTATATTTGATGTTGATATCGAAGCCATATTGAAATATAGTACTTTTGACTGTTTTACGTATTACTTTAGTAAGTATAATAACACTGACAATAGCTCACTAATCATTTGTGACATTAAATAGTAAGAAAGTTATACATTTATGTTATTACTTTTAAGGTATTGTTTGCTTATAGAAATACCACTCATGATTACTGTTTATGTTTAAATATAATCCTAAAATTTCATATTATATTACAATTGATTAATAAGCAAAACTTAAAAGGAAATATTTTTACACATTTATTGTTTTGATGTTACATAGTCAATGAATTTTAGTGTTTTTTTAACCAATCATTGTAGAAAATGTTACATTTATTAAATAAATACATAAAGTAATAGTTATAGTAGGTTAAATTATATATTACAGCCCTTAATCGTATCCTTATAAATATTTTCAATGATAAATTGATCAAGAATTTTTAAAAAAATGTCATTGAAACCATTGAAGAGGGTAAGATTGAATAAAAAAAACACTATATATTAGAGGACTACTCTGTTTATATGAATATTCCATTTCTACTGGAACAATTTTACTCATCGGTATGT
>NW_026101159.1:0-1873 GCF_025091365.1 Daktulosphaira vitifoliae
TATGATTTTGCTATTTTTTACAGCTAACAATATGTATGGGTTGGGCAGTATCTTTGGCCACTCTCGCTAGTCTGATATTTGGCCTTCATCAAGTTGAATTGCATCCAATTATAGCTGCAATGTATTCTTCGTTAAGTCACACTCTCTGGGCACTATGTTTGGCTTGGGTAGTTGTTGCTTGTGCTACTGGAAATGGAGGTAGATATCACTTTTTTTTTAAAAGAATCTAAATACATAAATATATTTTTTTTTATTTAGGATATGTGAATAAATTGCTATCGTGTAGTGTATTAATACCATTCAGTCGTACAACATATTGTGCATATTTAGTACATCCAATAGTTATCAGATACGCAATTATGAAACGTGACAGTCCATTCCATCTGACAATAGAATCTGTGGTAAGAATAGATCATCTATTTTTATTAATATAATATTACTTGTATATTTAGTTTCGCATATTAATCAAAATTCAATTTTTATCAATTAATCATTATTTCAGACTCTCATGTTTTTGGGACAGTTAGTTGTTTCCTACTTTTTTGCATTTTTACTATCGATTGCCTTCGAAGCACCTTTTGTGTCTTTACTGAAACTTGTATCACCTACAAAACGAAATAACTGACTGTGTTAATTTTAAGTTCAATTTGTTTCATCGAATTAGAAGTTCAAGTGATAAGCCACCGAATTATTTAAAACTTTTTTTAGTGATAAAATTTATTTATTTAATGTTTGTGTACAAAGGATTTGTAATAAATCGGCCCGCATCACTCACACGAGCATGCAATCCTTGTATTTATATTGTATAAATATAATTAAAATAGTACAATTGAGTTATTTATATCATATAATTGTTTAAATAAATATTACTTAAGCTTGTATTTTATTTCGTGTGTTTCGATCGCAAATAGTAGTAGTATAGATAGAAATTTTTAGGGGGGTATATACCAAAAAAAAAAATTTTACTACTTCCTCCAAATGAAAATAAATTGTATCTTATCATGTAATCATTTTTACAAGCGGAATCTATTAAACTTCACCCCCTCTTTCCTGACACAAAGCCTCGCAAATTGTTGAATTTTGAAAAAACAAACTAATATTTTCATAGGTACCTAATACAGAGTGATTTGGGTCATTTGGGGGGAGGGTCAGGGTGTGCGATTACACTCTTACTTTAAAAACAGTTTCAATTGGCCTGTAAAAAAAATGCATCAATTTTTTATACATCAATTCAAATTTCAAAAACACTGTATTATCATGGTTACATGGGTCAATAAACAAATATTCTGTTATCAATTAATTAAGTAAACAGTAACTTTATCATACTGAACCATTGATGTTTGTAACTATTTTTATTACGACTTTTTTGACGCGCAGTTAACGGCAATAATTGATAACGGTAATTAACTGATAAATATACAATTCAACAATTGCTACGACCCGAACTACGTTATATTATATTATATAATATAAAAATAGTAAGTATTATTATAATTTATATTTACTACTTATGTTGATTGCGATTTATAATCTATGGAAAAATTAAAAGAAGAATAATTTACTTAAGTAGGTATGTCCATTTTTATATGGCCTAATGAAATTTCAAAATGGTCTACTTGAAATCTCGCACACCCAAGATAAAAACTGAAATGACGCCTCTGATCTAATGTGGTGTATTTAACTTTCAGAGGTGCATATTTTATAAAAAAGCTTGTACAATAACTGATTCTCCCCAAGCAAGTAAACTAATAACAAAAATCTGTTTCCCGTCCACACTAGTTTCAACAGCAATACAAATTTCTCTGTACTATCTATGATTTTCTAAAATGTAATAAATATATTATATATATATATATATATATTCAAGCTGCTA
>NW_026101160.1:0-1873 GCF_025091365.1 Daktulosphaira vitifoliae
CCACTGCGTGACACGCCCCTCCCCCCGACCACGCCTATACAGGTGGGTGGGTGAAGGGGTGAGGCGGGGGGTTCTAGAATCCCCTAAATTACCCTACTTAACTGTAAAAATTTTAAATAATATAACAATTCATTGTCTTCTTCATTTCATGCCGGCCAGTGGTAGAATTTTAAATTCCCTTTTACCAGAAATCAGCAATTTTAATTGTTGTCTTATAAAATATTCGATCTCTCCTCTTACTGGTAATATTGGACATTCTAATAGATGTTTTGTTGTTTGCATGTTCCCGCACTCACAGTCCGCATCTGAAGTTAAGCCCCATTTGCACATATTTTCTTTAGTTCTTCCTACTTCCGATCGTATTTTGTTAATGGTCTTCCATGTGTGCCAAGGTAAGTTGTATCCTAGGAGGAGGAATTCTGTCGAATGTCCTCATATTGTAATTTTATCGTTATCGGTGACTCATTCCTTTTACTTTTTTAATTTTGTTACTGTTGATATTTCTATAATGGGTTCACTAGTTTTGATAAACGGCTTTCTAGATTTTAGCCGGCTATTAATTTGAACTTCTCCANAGCCGGCTATTAATTTGAAATTCTCCAAACATGGGGTTTCTGTAGTCATTTATCTGTTTCTTCCTCTCCACCATCGCTGCTACTTCTCTTCTAATATCTGGGGGTGCGATTCCACTTAAAATCTGTGTTTTTCCTACAGGTATAGGTTTCAGACATCTAGTAATTATTATATTTGTGTTATTCATGGCTACGTCTACTTTATTGGCGTGTGCTGAAAAACTCCATACTGAACTGGCATACTCTCCGACTGAATAACAAAGAGCTAGACCGGAAATTCGAAGTACCTTTGGACAAGCACCCCATTTTGTCCCTGCTAATTTTTGGACTATATTATTCTTTGTTGCAACTTTTTTCCCCGTATCTTCGCAATGTACTTTATATGCTAGAGCACGGTCCAATTTAACTCCTAAGTATTTAGGGTTGTCCACATGTTCTATTTTCACTCCTTGCCATTCAATGTTCAGTTTCCTACTTGCCTCTTGATTTTTAAGATGATAAGTACACACTTGTATTTTGTGGGGGTTTATTCTTAGAAAATTTCGTTCATAGTATTTAGCTATGTCACTAATGATTCCTTGATTGTTTCCTCTATTTCTTCGAAATAATCTCCTTGTGCGGCTATTGCAGGTCGTCAGCATACAGAAAATGTCTCGTTGTGGGACTCCTCGGTTGATCATTATTATAAATATTAAAAAGTAACGGCGACAGAACGCTTCCTTGAGGTTGGCCGTTGTTTTGTTTTTTCCACTTGCTTTTTTTTCCCTGTAGTGTTACATAGAACATACGGTCTTTTAGTAGTGCTCCAATTTTTTTTGTGTTATGTGAATTATATGCCCCAACCATCGCAAAGTCTTGCTTCCACTTCCACTTGGTGCATCCCGGATAACAAACCCGATTTTGGGTTCCGTCTAATGAGAGAGACCACGCCGCGTTGTGAGTTATAGAGACGGCGTAGGTCGCTCTTANACGGCGTAAGTCGCACATAAGTAATGTCTAACGGCAGTTACAAGGCTGCCCACATTAATGCCGATAGTAAAAAAAAAAATTACTACATCAGTACACTGCCAGCTATAGTATCTAAGTACTGACCACAAATACTGGATAAGTACTTAGACAAGGCATTAGCTAGATTTACGATAGTACTGACTAGTTACTAGTATTGGTGCAATACTTCGCCCGTTGTCAATATTAAGCCTTAACAAAAATGTCTGCTTAAGTTTTGGTCAAAATTCAATAAAAAGTTAATGTATATTAATGTTAAAAAACATATGCGCGAAAATACTATAAATATATTAGGT
>NW_026101161.1:0-1872 GCF_025091365.1 Daktulosphaira vitifoliae
TACATAATCTAATCTTTATTTTAACATATATTTAAATAACGCAGTATTCCCTGAGTATTTTCAAAAGTTAAATTGAAAAACTTCTACTTGTTATACAAATTATCAAAAGAGCTTTTCTCAACTCTGAAGAGGCAAAATATTCTAAACAATTATAAATTCATAATTAATGAAAGTTGGATTTGTGTAAATTTTATAGAAAAAAATAAACAACATATATGTAATACGGTAGTACAGAGGGATCGCGATACAGTATGGACATTAACTTAATACATTGTTTAATTTAGAGCGCGTGTATATTTGTTAATTAAAAGAAATTCAATAATATTGTAAAAACTTGTACTTTTTATAATCGCTCGAAATTAAACAATGTATTAAGTTAATGTAATAGTTAAGAAAAATTCAAATTATTACTATTATTTAAATGCAATAAACAAATTATTCATAAGTGAGCTTCAAGAAAGACAAATACATCTTTACAGTTTCCTGACACATACGTAGGGTATTAATTTTAGATACAAAAAATAGGAAGAAATTAGCTAAAAAATACGTAATTTTTTAATTTATTTCATAGCATAAAATTAATAAAATAGTAATTGGCTTATAAAAAATAGATATTATTTTCAATTGCTATGATACGATAATAGTTCATTTTCTATGAAAATTTCAGTCTATAAAATTCATTATTTAATCATATTGCTTTAGTACAATTTAAAGAGATATAATAGTGTTTTGATTTCTATAAAATATAAATGACACCAACAAAAGGCGTGTTTAGAAGTTTTATAAAATTTGTTAGGAAGTTATGTACAAGAAAGATTGAAAAAAATGTTGTAGCTAGTATCAAAACGTCAGATGACAATATTGCTGCGAGTGGAGACTCAGTTTTATTGAAAAGAGCATAACCGGAAGTGCCATCTAAGAGTAATACCGATGAAAGGAAAAACGGTTTGTACTTATGAAAAATTATAATTTCTTATTTTTCAATTAATTATCATATTATTTGACGGGCCAAAACATTATTATATAATACGTTTGTATGAACGCAGCGCCCGGTGGTATTCATGCGGGTTTGTTAACATTCGTGGTTTTTTTTTTATCTTAAGTCTTTAGCTATGCCGAGGATAAGTAATAAGGTGAGTGGACTGTATGTTTGAATTTAGAATGAATTTTACAAAATATAATTTTAACAATTAAATGTATTATACAAGAAATATAAAATCGTATATACTTCAATGTGGATGGGGGGGCACTTAATACTAATGCCACTAAGGCTCTGATATAATCAAATAATAAATTATACAATTAATCTTAGAAAGATAGATGAACAAGCATTATACTTATCGGCTAAATGAAACGGCTGATGATAATGTTGATTTTTGAATTGTTCAATTGAAGTCGAATGCAAGTAGCAGACCAATGTGTACAATATGCTGTGGACGGTATTGTGATGTATCTCAGAAAATTTATAGACCCAACGGTGATAAACTGAGCACACAGGGTACGACAATCGCAAAAGTAATATTTTCTTTTACAGTAAGATGAATACAAAACTACTGGCTAGCAAACGCCATAGAGCTTATAGCAGAAGAGGCGTTAAGATGGCGGCGACAATGCTGATATAAAGAGAGACCGCCAACATTTCGATGTAACACAACGATAACATGAATAATCAACAACACATTTTCTTGACAGCATAACCAATAGATGTGTATCCAACAACGTTAAACTTTCAAATGTATTCATAGTTTATAATAATATTTCATTACATAGATGAGATTCAAGATTTTAAAGTAATTCCGTAATTTAAAATTATACTTAAAAAAAAATAAGCATATTATTTTGTTTAATTTACTTATACAATTCTCACCCTAT
>NW_026101162.1:0-1872 GCF_025091365.1 Daktulosphaira vitifoliae
CAGGCCGTTCCTCTATCCGCAACCTGAGGACGCGCCCGATTCCCCGAGCTAGGGAACTGCGCCCGCTGCAGCAGCTCGTAGACCCGTAGAGCCCGATTCCACCGCAGTGAGAGCACAGCAAACGGGAACCAAACCAAACCAAACCAAACCAAACCCAACATGATACAAGATACTAGATACTAGATACTAGATACTAGATACAAGATACTGGATAGAAGATACTAAATACAAGATACTAGATACTAGATACTAGATAAAAGGTACAAGATACTAGATACATGACACATGATACAAGATACTAGATACTAGATACTAGATACAAGATACTTGACACTAGACACTAGATACAAGATACATGATACTGGATAGAAGATACTAGATACAAGATACTGGATTGAAGATACTAGATACAAGATACAAGATATATGATAGAAGATACTAGATACAAGATACTTGACACTAGACACTAGATACAAGATACAAGATACTGAATACAAGATACAAGATCCATGATACAAGATACTAGATACTAGATACTAGATACAAGATACTGGATAGAAGATACTAGATACAAGATAAAAGATACTAGATACTAGATAAATTAATGATAATTCACTTTTTCGTCGACTTTAAAATTTTTTAGACATTTTAAGTGAATTGATGTGTAAACATGTTGGTTTTCTTAGATTTTAAGTTATTTTTCATTTCAAACTTTGTTTAATGATGATCATTTAACACAAGATACAAGATACATTATACTGGATAGAAGATACTAGATACAAGATACAAGATACAAGATACTAAAAACAAGATACAATATACTAGATACTAGATACAAGATACTGGATAGAAGATACTAGATACAAGATACAAGATACATGATACTGGATAGAAGATACTAAATACAAGATACTAGATACTAGATACAAGATAAAAGGTACAAGATACTAGATACATGACACATGATACAAGATACTAGATACTAGATACTAGATACAAGATACTTGACACTAGACACTAGATACAAAATACATGATACTGGATAGAAGATACTAGATACAAGATACTGGATTGAAGATACTAGATACAAGATACAAGATACAAGATACATGATACAAGATACTAGATACAAGATATTTGACACTAGACACTAGATACAAGATACAAGATACTGGATACTAGATTCTAGATACAAGATACAAGATACATAATACAAGATACTAGATACTAGATACTAGATACAAGATACTGGATAGAAGATACTAGATAAAAGATACAAGATACTAGATACTAGATAAATTAATGATAATTCACTTTTTCGTCGACTTTAAAATTTTTTCGACATTCTAAGTGAATTGATGTGTAAACATGTTGCTTTTCTTAAATTTTAAGTTTATTCTTACTTAGAACGTCGTTTGATGATGTTTCACTTTTTCGTCCACTTTAAAATTTTATCGACTTTCAAATTCTATTTATGTGTAAACATGTTGTTTTTCTTAAATTTTAAGTTTATTCTTACTTAGAACGTAGTTTAATGATATTTCACTGTTTTCGTCCCTTTAAAATTTTTTCGTCTTTCAAATTCTATTTATGTGTAAACATGTTGTTTTTCTTAGATTTTAAGTTATTTTTCATTTTAGTCTTTGTTTAATGATATTTCACTTTTTTTGTCACTTTAAAATTTTTCCGACATTTTAAGTGAATTGATGTGTAAACATGTTGTTTTTCTTAGATTTTAAATTATTTTTCATTTTAGTCTTTGTTTAATGATGTTTCACTTTTCACTTTTGTATACTAGATACAAGACACTAGATACATGATACAAGATACAAGATACTAGATACTAGATAAATTAATGATGTTTCACTTTTT
>NW_026101163.1:0-1872 GCF_025091365.1 Daktulosphaira vitifoliae
AATAATACAATGAACAAAAGAATTAAAGTGATTATAAAACATATTAAAATAACTGTAAATCGCGAAAATAACTAGTTGAAACATTTAAATAAGTTATTTAAAAAAAATTAAATAGCAAATCTCGAGCATTATTGTATACTCAAAAGGAAGATATCAAAACATAAATGGATTTTTGTTGGTCTATGCAACGAGTCTAGTGATTTTTGAAGAAACCAACATGGTGTTGCCGCAAAAGTCAAGCACTTCATGCAAATGTTGCTGAAGAGCATTTGTGCTCTCAAACTTTTCATCACATGAACTACAAGCGATATTTTTAATGGCCGGCGGTGGCAGAAATTGAAACTGTTCGGATTTAAGTCCGGGCTGAATATCCGATTTTCCAGACAATTGAGTGTTTACGACTCCTTTGTCGTCGATCTGTTTAGTAACAACTTTTGAGTTGTTATTGATCTTCGCTAAAAATGCGATTATTTGTTGCTTTCTTTGCCACCGTGGTCCTTTAATCTTACGTTTTACACGTTGATGCGTATCTATAACGCGAGGCACCGATTTCAGAGCTATGCGATGCATAAAACACCGATGATGTTGCAACGCCTTAAGAGTGTCATAAATTTGACAGCAAGCATTGCATATGTGTTTGTCCGAACTTTTGTGATTATTCGCCTTGTGTATGCGCAATGAAGAGCGCGACATGAAATATTCACCACAAGTTTGGCACATTAAATTGCGTATCAAGTGATAACGGATATGATCCTGAATGGATACTGGATCGTAGAAGACACCACCACAACCTGGTATCTTACATTTCAGTGTTTCTCGAGGATTGCGGTGATCTGATTCGACGTGTTCCCAAAGTTGTGTCTCCGTTATGAAAGACATACCGCAATAATTACAAGCAAACGTTTTTTCCAACGTTTCCACTGGACCACTGACTTTTGATCCCGAGGACATATCACTCAACCCCCCGGAAGTTGCAAAACTAAGTGCATCCGTGTACTGAGATCTACAATGTTTATACTCGATGTGATTCCTCAATGAAGCTTCTGTAGGCATTTTTCTGCCGCAGAAATTACAATCACAAGACAAAGCCAACATTTCCTCGTAGTTATATTCAAACCTGGACGATTTTGATACGAAATCCATAGCGACATACAAATTATAACAGCTGAAGATTTTATAGTAAAAAAAAATGAAGTACGCAATTTAATATACTTCAACAACGAAAAATCACAAAGTGACAGTAAATTTTCCAACTGTTCTACAGTTGATTTTTGAATAGTTACGTTGCCAATCAGCAAAATGTATCTTAGAAATATTTTTTAGCCAGAATCATATAATTTCAGTGCCTATTACTAAAAATTAACGATAACACATTTATTAGGTATTGTTATTATAAGATTCTTAATCTTGTATAATCGTATTAACACTGCTTGATTATTTGTTACACTATTTAAATGAATTAAGAAATTTTTTTAAATAATTTTTTTTTTTTTAATTGAACAAGATACTTTGAGTAGACTTGAAAATTATTATTGCTAGTTTAATGTCTATAAACTTAATGAGATGTGTACACAAATGTAGGGAAAATCTTTTTCAAGTGAAAAATATGATTTGACGTTTTCATACTATACAGTTGAATAAGTTTTATGATGGATGCAAACAAATATTCTTTGCTGTTATGGGCTTACTTTTATGCTAATTAACTTTTGAATCTATTAAACATAATTTAACAAACACTTGCTTTTATAAAATTCTTTTAATTAATTCTGTGATTGTGCAATCTACTACCGTTATTATAATCAATGTATAAAAATACATTAAAAAATAGAGTTTTATTTATTTGACTTACTATACTTAAAATTGTTTTAGATA
>NW_026101164.1:0-1871 GCF_025091365.1 Daktulosphaira vitifoliae
TTAAAAAAGTTAAAAATGTAAAATATAAAATCGAGAATTTTCACACAAAAATAGCATTTAGTAGCCATTTTTACCGTGAAGACAAAATAAAGTCCGAAATTATTTTTTTCATAATAAAGTATATTACATAAGATATATATAAAGGTGTCAGACTTTCTGGAACACTTTTAAAAGTTAATTTGAAAAAGTTAATTTTTTGTGAAAAAGTTGTCATTTTGAATCCCTCCCTGTGGTTAGGTAAAAGGTCAGATTTATAAAAAAAATATACCAAATAATAGATTAAGACATCATGCATCTATAAAAAAATAATTAGATTGATTTGGTAATTTTTAAAAAAGTTATAGCAGTTTTAAGTAAAAAAAATTTCAAAAATTTGCGATTTTTGAATTTGTAATTTTTTTAGAGATTTCCCTCATTTACGGGAACGAGGGAAATTGTTTCAATTTTTAAGGGTAATATCTTTGACTAGATACGATTTGTGATCTTTTGACGTATCGTTGAAAGAAACGGTTCGGTAAGAACTGGGAAAAAGTGGTAACAGACACAAAAAAAAACACATCATAGTAAAATTAATACCTTCTCGGCTTTGCATCAAAGCTAAAATTATCCGTTATATTTGTTCCACTCTTATATTATAGAATTATAATTTAAAAATTTATATGTACTTTATTAAGTTTTACAGTGATAAATATTAATTAGATATTTAAAAAAAGTTCAAGCTGAATTTTATATATATTTAATTATTTTATTTTTCATTCGATATACATTTTTTTTAATCGAACCATTTCCCTTAGAAGGTAAGCACTTTCAAAAGTTTTACTTTAGAAAGTATTTCGGAAACACTACAAGTCTCAGACATATGTTAAACAAATGTTTATGTAATATGTTATAGGATAAAAAAAATTGTTCCAACAACTTGTCTTCTTTATGTAAACCGCTGAAGTTAAATAACNATAGGATAAAAAAAATTGTTCCAACAACTTGTCTTCTTTATGTAAACCGCTGAAGTTAAATAACAAATATTATTTTTGTGTATTGAATCACTGTATTTCGCGTTGTCCACTTCAATTTTTTTGCCTATATTTTAGGTCAAATAAGAACGAAAATCACACCATTTATTCTCCCTTAAAAAAATAGTAATAATAATAAATATTTAAGTGATAGTTATAAATATTTTGAGGGAGAATTTTTGCAAATTTTTAATGTCAATCCAATGAGTATATTAAAACGAAAGGGTCTGACCTTTTCAAAAACATGTTTTAAAACAAATTTCATAACTGAAATAATAATTAATTAATGAAGATCAGAATAATAAAGTAAAGAAAGCTAACTTTCATTCGTTTATGTTTTCCATACATCGATATATGTATTTTTGATACACATTTGCTATAAAGATAGTGAAATATAGAATTACTTTATTATTGTATCATTTTTTCGAAAAAAATAACAATGTTAAATTATTGAATATCAATTTCAATTTTTTTTGTTTTATTTAAAGAACTTTTTTTCAATCCATAGGAAGATGAAAAGTAAAAATATAAGAAGTAACTTCTTAATCCCAAATCACGAATAAATATTATTACAGACTTTAAAAATGACCTATTCATTTTCAACAAACTATTCATTGATAAATGTTGTTAATCAATAAGGACTAAAATTATTGTTTAAAATGTCACATTCCCTTCGTCATCCAAACGCTTTGTTTATATTGTTAACACGAGTTTTATGTAAACATTATGGGTTGTCTGAATAAACTCCGATGGATATTTTTATATTTATTTATTCACTCAGTTAAATGAATATGCCGCGTTAGCATGATATTAGACCGTTAATAATCAGATCCGTGAAAATTTTAAACAAGGCCAATGTAC
>NW_026101165.1:0-1869 GCF_025091365.1 Daktulosphaira vitifoliae
TAAAAAAAAAAAACAATTTTTTTCTTATATATATATATTATAAAATAATTTTTACTTAAAATGCACTAACATAAGAGCGCAATACAAATAATTAGGACTTAAAGTTTATTAAGATACTGTTTTTAGTTATTTTTTTATTTAGAATTATACAAACTTTTATTAATTAACGCCACAAATCACACAAAAATAACTTTTATTGGTTTTACCATTTCGTGTTATTTTTGTGTCTATTTATACAAATATTTCGCTCCTACTGGACCTTTTTTTTTCGATGATATTTTATAAGATCACAAATCATATCTAATTGAAGTTAACACCGCCATCTTTGAAAAAAATTGACCTTAATTTCAATAATAAAGGGTAATTTCTAAATATTGTTTTTTTCAATTATTGATAATGTTCCAAAAGAACCTCTGAATTTCCGATATAAGATAAAATATCTGAGTTATCAGATGAATAAGCATTTATTGATTTGTAGAAAAGGTATGATAGAGAACCGAGAGAGGTTTAAAGTGGGCATTAATGATAAAAGGAGTCCCGAAAAAGTACATTAATATAATAGAGGTATTAAAGACACAGGATTAAATACGGATGGTTGATGTGGAGAAAAGCGTCCGGTCTGTTGGGCGATAAAAGAATTCCAATGAAGCTGATAAGACAGTTCTATAAGACTACAGTGAGACCAGCAATGATGTATGGATCAGAATGTTGGGCGATTGACAAGAAAAAAGAGCTAGCAAATGAGTGTAACAGAGATGAGAATGCTTAAATGGATGATTGGAGTAACTAAAAAAGATAGGATAATAACGAACATATAAGAGGGATTAATGTCCTGAAAATTTCGAATTATCCTAAAATTTTTTATTCAAAACACGAACAAAATTAAGAACTAATATAATGAAAAAAATATAATGATGAGTATACTCTATACACATATATTATGTGCATAGTCGAATTTTTCAAGGTAGCTTTTCATATAATTTATGGTTATAACTCGTAACTGCTCTTATATCTTTTAAAAATAACATAGAATAAATGTTTTTTTTGTCATTTTTTGGACTTTTAATAACAAAAGATTTTTATAGAATCATCAAAATATTAAAGAAATAATCTTTAAATAAACTGTGACTAGATAATAAATATTAATAGGAATAATAATTATTTTGAGAATTATAAAATAAATGTTTAGAAATTCATACTTGACTTCTTTTTTCATACTACAATAATCATTACTCATGCTTGTCTAATATATTCTTTATGAATTAACTTACCAGACAATTCCTTGAGCGCCAGATCCAATTGGTTTTAAATTTTGATACCTTTTCAAAATCGTGAATTTGGTATCACCTACCTCCACTGTAAAAAAAATGGAGGAAGACACACGTGATGTCATCCTAGAATTAATATGAGGCATACGAATGACGTCTCGTGATGGAAATTCAAAGTTTTCTTATTTTTGTAAAAGTTTAAATCTAAACAAAAAACAAAAAAAAATACTTTAATCCACAAATTATTAATTGAGACGTTTCGGTAAGGATGAAAAATTTCAAAACTGATTTAAAATAGTTAACCTGTGGCGAATAGACATTTTGGGTCTGAAACTCCCATGGACATAAAATCACGGTATCGGCGTGTAATAGAGAAATGATAGAACATTAAAATACTCTAGTTATTTATTATACTAAATAGACCAAACATGAAGTGGTATAGTTGGTATATAGATAATATCTGACAGTAATTAAATAACAATCATAAAAAAACGCTTCATGTAAATCTATAAATAGTTGTATACAATTGAACCTTTTAATATTGGCCACGCGATTTCTTTTAAAATAATAATTATATTATAAAATTCTTTTTTGATATTTT
>NW_026101166.1:0-1869 GCF_025091365.1 Daktulosphaira vitifoliae
GTGTTATTTTGTTGGAAAAGGGAGATAAAATTAAGTATTGTAATTATGGATAAACGCAAAATATAAACATATTACTTTTATTGCTTTGATGATACATATTTTTAAAATAATTATTAAAATTATTGTTCTATTTGAAAATTTAATCAAATAATTTTTATAAATTTCAGAGTTAACAAAAAAAAAATAAAGTATTTTCCTAAAAATTATATACTTCTAATGAAATCAAAGCAAAGTGCTTGCAAACTGTTTTATGTCAAGAAAAATACAAATTTTCTTTTTGTTTGTGTCTATGCTTTTTATGTCATTGAAATGAAAGCGTGAAGTACAGTAATCGGACATCTCCATTTAAAATTCAATTTAAAAATAATTTTTTCGACAGTTTTGTATTATTGCTGAGTTTATCTGACCATTTAAAAAAATGATATCGTATAAATAGATATGCGTTATATACCGAATTAGTAATAAAATATTTATGTTTATTATATCCTCTGAATATTAAAAAAAAATTAAGATAACCGGCTATTGCATTAGGCTTTATTTGTCGTGGTCACACTTCTAATTGTCTAACTAGACTTCAATGCGGAAGTAAACAAATAAAATTATATGCATAGGTGGTATAAGTTCGCAGAAGGTTCTAATAAGAAACAGGCGGTGACTTTAAATGATAGAATTAAGCAGGTTTCTGGAACATTGATAATACGAGAAGCTAAAGTTGAAGATTCTGGAAAATATTTATGTGTTGTCAATAATTCTGTTGGTGGTGAAAGCGTTGAAACCGTATTAACTGTAACAGGTGAACTAATCATAATTTAAAATTTGTGTCTATGTACTTATATATCGTTGTTTTTAGCTCCATTAAATGCTATCATCGAGCCTACGATTCAAACTGTGGATTTTGGGAGACCCGCAACATTAACATGTAATTACGAAGGGAATCCGGTAAAAACAATATCTTGGTTAAAAGATGGTAAAAAATTGAATTCTCATGATGGAAGAGTGTTACGTATAGACTCAGTTCGTAAAGAAGATAAAGGAATGTATCAATGTTTTGTGAGAAACGAACAAGAAAGTGCTCAAGGAAGTGCTGAACTTAAATTAGGAGGACGATGTAAGTAAAACGAATTAATTTAAATTAAATATTTTATGAGTATTACGACTTTTTTAGTTGAACCACCTCATATCAAAGAATACTTTAGTGATAATACAATGCAACCGGGAGTATCCTTACACTTAAAGTGTATTGCATCTGGTAACCCAACACCTGAAATAAATTGGGAACTTGACTCAAAGCGACTGAGTAGTACAGAAAGGTAGTTTGATAATAAGTATGAATGTACTTAATTTAATTTTTTCTATTTTTTAAGACTTCGTATCGGACAACATATTACTTTGACTGGTGAAGTCGTTTCCTATTTAAATATTTCTTCTGTACACACAAATGATGGAGGACATTATAAATGCGTAGCAGTTTCTAAAGTAGGTACTGCTGAACATACTGCCCATTTAAATGTTTATGGATTACCTTTCATAAGACCTATGGAAAAAAAGAATATTGTATCGGGAGAAAATCTTTTTGTGACGTGTCCTGTTGCTGGTTACCCATTAGAATCGATTACATGGGAGAGAGGTTAGTTTTTCAAATAATTTTATNAAGAGGTTAGTTTTTCAAATAATTTTATTAAACAGATCAAGGTTAATTTGATATACAAAACGAAGTTGATCTTTTTCTCTGCATGTGCCATATAAATTTGTATTATTATATTTTTATTTATAGCGGGAAATATTGTACCTTGGATATCACTGTACTGTAGTCTTATTTAAATACTCCTAAATTATGTAAAAAAAAAATATCAAAATTAAAATTGTATA
>NW_026101167.1:0-1867 GCF_025091365.1 Daktulosphaira vitifoliae
AAACAATTTTTTTTTTTTTTTTTTTTATATATTTAAGTAATATTATAATTTATTAGGTTGGTGGGACGTGTGCCAAGAATCCCGTCGTTGTACGTCAGTTATGAAAGTCAAGATGGATGATATACTTGACAAGATGATCTCCATCCGGCCTGACTTGCACAGGTCGTCGTTCGAAGTAGGTGGTGGTATCGATAACACTGCGAGTACAAAAAAGAGGAAGCCGCCTACATTTAAACATCTGTTTAGTGGTAATACTAAACTTCATAAGAATCTCCGGAGGTATGTTTAATTAATAGAAAAAAATATTACGTTTTTTCGGAAAACAGTTTTTAATATTATTTGACCTATTTTAGAGGTGTATACCTTTCCTGTCTCCTATACCACGAAGACAAAGTTTTAGTTTCTAACGAGGACTATTTGCCTGTAGTAGAGATTGATGACACTTACCCAAAAGAAATGCTCAATGATTTCCATTGGTTTTATAAAGTAGCTTTCGCATGGAAAGATCTCAAATGGCTTAAAGATGATTTGGAAAAGTCTACCAACAGTTCGTTCAGTTTTAGAACAAAAATTATTCAGGCCGTTATTCAAATGCAAGTAAGTACTTCAGACAATTTCTGAATTTAATTAATCAATGTACTAACATTGTGAATTTGTGGTGACAATATTTTTATTTTGTTGTTCATAGGATGTATTAAACTCACAAAACTTAGGTAAAGTTTACTATAAGCCGATTCGAGATTCGGACGGCACGACTGTGATATGTATGGTAAGCAACGTAAGTCAGCCGAAAAATATTGTTAATCTTAAATGGACACCTATGACAAAAATCTTAAAAAAATCTTCTCGCTCTGAGAACTTAACAGATTTATTGATTTCATCGATTCAAGTAAGACATTATAAATATAAAATGTTAAATACATAACAATAAAAAAAAAAAACCAAATTTAACTGAAAATAATTATTCATTACTTCAGGATCAAATCATGTTTCATCAGACCAGCTGTAACCGGTTACCAAAAGGTTTATATGTTGGTTATTTGCTAATGAGGAGCTCGGTAGACATGTTGCATGTTATGGTACCATCACAGAATCCTAATATGCCAGCTTGTTGCAAAGTCCGAGATAACCCACATGTCACTGCGTAAGTGTTAAAAAATAATTATATTGATGTATGTTTTTTTTTAGTATGATTCATTTTACTAGCGGTTTCCTTTACTAAAATTTCGCTGTTTATTTTCAGAGAAGAGTGGTTATGGTTAAGACAAGGTATCAGTAGCGGTTCTTGTGAAACGAAGTGTTTAGGGTTCATGTCTCAATTCAAAATGGCCACAAACCGTTTATATTCACTTGTGCAAATTCCGAAAGATAAACGTTCTGTGCAACGCATTTACACGAGTGAAGTAATTGAGGTTGACCGTGATGTGAGTTTGATTATGATCGTGCCACCTGCAGAAGTAGCTTGCGCTGTGGGTGAGAGTAGTCATTCGGCTCTTCACTTACAACGTACCGAATTAGTTCCACTCACCGTTCAAGTATTTGAGATGATACACTTTGGAACTTACCGTGCCAATACACTATTGCTTTACGCTCGACTATCTAGTGTCGTACAAATGGATACCGACGACGCACGGTATTCTATACGACAAGCATGGAGTTCTTCGGATTTAGAAGCGGCCAAACTGCGCTTAGATACCGTGGAAACATTAGAAACACGTTTGAACGCTGCTTGGAAACATCTGCGTTGGCTGTTAGATGTAATGAACTTTGCACGAGAACGGCTATTCACCTCTCAAATGTCTAATACTAACTATTCCAAGAGTGCTAGCAATAGTCAGTTAGAAATGAAATCAGTCAAGAGCAATTC
>NW_026101168.1:0-1866 GCF_025091365.1 Daktulosphaira vitifoliae
ATAAATAATTTTTTTTTTTTGTTCTGGGGGGGTTTAAACCCCCTGACTCCCCCCCTGTTTCTCGCCACTGAATACTACTTTCATATGCTAAAAAAATTAATTGACAAAATTATTATAATTTTAGAAGAAATCTAGTTTAAACGATAAAGCAATCACCCTATATATTTTTTTTTATTGCAACAATATATGAATTATTTATGTAAAAAAATTACAATAAACATTTTACATGTTTAATAAAATTTTCTTATCAATAATGCAATTAAAATTAAACGTATCCTAAAATGTTTCTCAAATGCATAATTTACATAGTTATTAATCTCTGATTAATATAATACATTATTTAACAGTTATTTAATTAATTTTTTTATTCATATTGGAAATTTCAAATATTTTACGTTTTACCGATTAAACTAAATAGCTTTATAAAAATTACATAAGCAAAAAAATATATATATAAACATGATACTTTAACAGTTTTGCTATTTAAAAACTAATAGTTTCAAACCAGTTCCACTGAACTTGGCCCACATCAATAGTACATAATCAAACGCTTTGGTTTCACTGCAGTTTCAACAGACGTCGCAATAATAGCATCATATTTTACAAATATATTCAAGTAAAAATGACATCACTTATTCAATAAGTCAATGTTGCATACATTTTTTTACAGATGTTTAGTGAAGTGTCAATATTTTACATCTTTTGAATTAATATCACACAACATACAAAACTGTTAACTAACGTTAGTATGTTAAAATGTTATCACAGTCCTAAAAAAAAATGATATAATTCAGTAAGCGCCATAAGTTAGCTTAAAGAATTCATAATAAATAATGGAATGTGAATAATAGGCTTATGGAAAAATACAGAGGTTCAAAGAAAAAATACATTTGTCATTTCTTGAGTGTTATACCCGAAGTAGGTATGTGTAACATGAGTTTGCACAATGAGTACTTTAAACCATATATTTGTAACCAGTGGCGTCATTTCGGGGGATTTAACAGGGTGAGAACAAACATTTTGACCAGACGCGTAAGGCTACAAAACAACCAGGATCACTATTAATTTACTTACCTTACCAAAAAACCTTTAAAAATTTAATTTTAATCTAAAATGTTTTCGTATTTAATTTATTTCTAGACTAATAATTATTATTTCAGTCATATATTTTTTTAGAAATTATAAATTCTAAGATAACTTGAGAATGTCAGTACAATATCGATTATTTAATTTACTTTTATAAATAAAACATTTAAAGTCAAAAAGTTACCACCATTTTAAATTTAAATACTTTTTTTATAAAATTATTAAGTTAACCTTTTCAAATAATTATATTTTTGAATGCAATATAATTTGATAACCTTATCAAAAGTAATCAAATTGAAAATGGCGTGTTTAATTATTTTCATGATAATAAGCAAAACATATACTTAAATATGCATTTAATAGGTTTGTATAAGTTTAGTAACGTTATCTACAATATTTAAAAGACGTACTAGTATTTACCAATATTAAAATGGCTTCTCGTGATGTTTAAATAACACTTCATATTACGGTCGGCAAAAAAAACTACATTACAATTTAACATAATGTATCACACTATATAACAGTTTATATACTACACCCGAATTTACACTAAGAGAGAAGAAAGATATCACCAGGCTGAATTGAAAAATAAATGGCTCTTTCGGTCTAATAATAATAAATATAAATAACAGCTATTTGTACAGTATTTTGATTGAACATAGACCGTATTTGTGGCGTTAGTGAGTTAATCGACCGCCTGTCTGATAACAAAATGTTATTAATTAGCTCAATTAATTCTAATAAATCGATTTGTGATTTTAAGTCTTTTATTGCTAGTTA
>NW_026101169.1:0-1866 GCF_025091365.1 Daktulosphaira vitifoliae
GCGGGGGGGAACCAGAACTCTCTATTTTACCCTACTAACTGGATTTTGTCGCCTGTTTTTGCATTAGTCGTATATATTTCCATATAGCCGGTATGTGTACGTTCATTCGAGGCTATCCGTCGCCTAATGAAGAAGATGGATACAATAGAATACCGCATGACAAAAGAGACTGTAGACGAGCAAAAAAATGTATACGCACAAAACTACTGCGGAGGGGTAAAAATGCAAATCTATGTAATTGCGCGGCCGTTATTTTATTCATACGTGTTCACGGGCATATATGGTACAGACTTCAGAGTCTCACTAATAAGCTCCGAACAGTGGTCACATGTTTTGGATTTATGAGGCTTTTTTTCATTTTATTATTTTTTCAGTACGCCTTCATCGACCCGTAAGCCTAACTAGCCATTGTTACTCGAACAGTATTCATCCAGATAATTGTTATTATTTGCCCTTTTTTCTTTATTTAATGTTCGTTACGGGAACTCGTACGTGGACCTCCTGGTGGTTGAGTTTAAAAAAATCCAAGTGATCATGAATTTCGCCAAAAAGAACCAGTTCGATAACTGGCCCTAAAAACTTATACTAATAAGCAACTGTCGAAGAGCCAGACGATAGTGTACGTGTTGTCCATTACAGAATAATAATTCAAGATTCTTACTGACAACTAACACGTTTAGTGGTCAACATTTTGTTTGAAATGTGGCGAATGTATTGAAATATTACCGAGCCGAGCAACCGTTTTTAAGGTGAACATCTTCTTTGAAACAGTCCGATTTCTAGGTACACTTTGAAATATAAATGCAATTAAAATTACTTAGTTATTGATTGATACCCATTATGAGATATTAAACTAATATAAATTTAAAAAATGTCAATAATGAAATAGTTTAACATTTTTTTTAAAAATAAAATAAAATTATGAATGTTATAAAATTATCGATAGTTAAATTTTACTTCGAATATTTTGTTAAAATATAATTTTTGAGTAGGTCAGTGAAATGAAAATAAATTACTCGCTCGTTTGGCACCCCTAATTTATTGAGTACACCAAAACTATTCAAAATGTTGTACATTTTGTAAAACCAAACAGTTCTCTAAATCAATATAAATAAACTTTCAAAATAACGACGCTAACTGAACTAGGCTATGTAAGTTTTTTAGTCTACTCTGATACAAGCCATAGCTTTTAGAGAACACGTTAAACATAAAGAAATATATGAAACGGATTTGATAATTAGATTTATATTATATTCCCTTTGTCAAATATTATTTAAACCACTTATTTTCAGCCACTTTTTAAACATTTAACATGGTCACCTAAAAACTCCAAACATACATTTGTGTAAACTTGACTAACTTATTTTGCCAAAATCAGCTTCTTGAACCTTCAAACATTATATTTAACGGTCGAAACCGGTATAGTCACAAGCTCTGTGGTTACAAAGTATTTCTTAGATCATATTTCATCATTTCTTTGGGTTATCTATCGGCTCCGATAACAGATATGTGGTCTTTGACAAGAAACATATCGTTACTGTCGAGCGAACCGAGTAAAATTCGATATTATAAAATTATTTATACATTTTAACATTATCTACATTTATACATTAGCATAACAAACTCTATACGTGAATATAAAAAACAGAATGTAACANCTCTATACGTGAATATAAAAAACAGAATGTAACATAACGTTAAATATTATATTTTACAAGTACGTGTGCAATGTCAATGTATTTAATTAATTTTTTGTCACTTGAAAAAAATTGCATTTTATGTGAGCTTCCTATTAAACGCAATTGATTATGTTAATACTGATACTTTGTTATAACACTGTGTGAGTTCGTCTTACAACCACAAAAA
>NW_026101170.1:0-1866 GCF_025091365.1 Daktulosphaira vitifoliae
AAATGATCGACCCTCTTTTGGGAAACCGCCGCGGAATTGTTGTGTATTTATACAAGAGACAGAAATACATTTTACACGAGCATAATTTAGCTTTATAAACATGAATATACAAAAATTTCACAGTGGCACACCCCAATACAAACATTGCAAAGGGGCGGGGAAAAGTGCTTTGCATTCTGACGGTACAACACGAGTACTATTTATAGAGTAGAGCAGTAACGGTCGCGGGGTCCAGACGTTTTACACGTTTTTTTTTTTCAACGCCTCTTCTAAAACCATTCGAGCCCGCCCTTAACGCACATACTCGTCTTCATTTAAATAGATACGAGCGACAATTCTGCACGAAACAACTATCATCCCTTCCCACACCACGTGCGCTCAAAACGCCTACGAGATAACTGCTTCGTTACAACCGAGGGCATATTTTCAATGAGATATTTACCTTCTGTTTTGGTACCAGGTCTTGACTTGCGTGTCGGATAAGTTCAGTTTGGCGGCCAATTCCATGCGGTCCTGAACGCTCAAGTACTTTTGCCTTTCGAAGCTCTTCTCGAGCGTTTGTAGCTGATGGTCGGTGAACGCCGTCCTGGCCTTTCTTTGTTTTTTGCTCAAGTTCGAACCTGAATTCCTGCCGTCTTCGTCTCTGTGACCTGTAAAATACAAAACCCAATGAACAACAACTCATCAACCACACAAAAAATGATTAAAAAAACGTCTCATCCGCGCGGAATCGTGTGGGTTATTTACAGGTGAATTCGAGCGACTTGAGGGCGTACAAACACACGGTGGTTTTGCATTGTTATAATAATCGTGCCGCCAACGAGGTTAAAAAAACGCGATTTAATGCTTACAAGTATTGTAACGTATGGTATGACACGATCATATGTTTGCGGCGGTCAACACGCGATTCCAGTTCGGCGTTTGAGTCATTAGTTTTTTTTGCGGTAGGAAAACGATAAAAATCGTTCACAAAACGCTCTTGTATAAACGGCATTATTATAATAATAACAACGCCGAGTGTCGTGTCATACGTTTTAACGGTTTTTATTATGCTATAAGTGTTTGCGTGCCGAATATTTCAGTGAAAAACCGGTGACTAAATGTTGTTCATACACTTTTTACCGGTTGAAATGTTATTATATTTCAATAATCTCCGGGGGCCGTTGACGATTTCCCAAAGTTGTTCGAAATAGATCACCACCAGCCGACGATTACCAATTGATATCAGACCGACCGGCTGCTGCCGAGTACGTGCGCAGTTTGATTCAAACACCCAACGCGCCCGCACGACAACGTTATTGTATTAAGTCGTTCGAGTGTTGTCGCGTTACGGCCATTGTACGACGTGTATTCGTTTGTCGATTTGCATTAGAATAACCGGAGCGGTGGCCGACAATAGCTTTTAACACCATTATGCGTAAGTGTGTGTTGACAGGGGTCGGACGAAACGGTGGAGATTGTTGCGAGACGGTAATTGGAGTAAAATGAAAGCAGAAAAAAATACACTTGGGGGAGAAGCGGGTCGAAAGCCAATGAGCCGCGGGGCTTAAGTGGTCCGTTCAGCCCTTCTGAAAATAATTCCTTTGGGTGGAGCGCCCGGTAGTCGGTCTACCCCTCCGTCGTCGTTTGTTTCAGGCCCCTCTCTCGTAACGCACGCGGCTAGTGTACATATCAATTTTAATAGCNGCTGCTGCTGCCGAGTACGTGCGCACCCAACGCGCCTGCACGACAACGTTATTGTATTAAGTCGTTCGAGTGTTGTCGCGTTACGGCCATTGTACGACATGTATTCGTTTGTCGATTTGCATTAGAATAACCGGAGCGGTGGCCGACAATAGCTTTTAACACCATTATGCGTAAGTGTGT
>NW_026101171.1:0-1864 GCF_025091365.1 Daktulosphaira vitifoliae
CTAGTTATAAATTAATGTTAAAAGTATACATTATTCAGTAAAATATTCGTCTTATTTTAGTAACTCGATAATTAAGTTCGAAATGCAAATCTATACACATATATATATATACCTACTGATAATTTTAATAGTATAAAATATACCCTTATACGAGAGTAAGTCACTGAATCGCATTACAATGGCCGTCGGCAATTTTATTACACCAGTACAATATAACCAAACAATACTATTAAAATGGTTTGGTGGATACGGAACTCATATATTAATATAAACGTGTAATACCAATGGGAATACGAACATTTTATAACAACCGTTCGTTCGATTTCAATGTTTAATTAATATCAATTTTTCTCAGTAACACGTTTTCGTCTAGGAATTTGACCATACTTAGTATAATTATCTAAAGATTACACATACTTAAGATATCTAAAATATGTTTTTACCTGAATCGATTTTAGTTTCCAATTTCGAACTTCATTTGCTACAGCCTTATGTATTGTCAGCAAGTATAAAATGTAAAAATCTGCTGGGATTATGTGTATCTCTCTTATTTTTAAGAAAACAGCCTATGAGTTATTTTATAAGTTTTATTATAAACGGCTTATGGTATCAAAATAAAAAAATATATATATAATATACATATTTTCAATGCATTAAGAAAAGAAGCTTTATGCAATGTTATATTAATATATAATTAATTGTGTATTATTATCTTCCATTTAATGTTTTCTAATTATAAACATAACTCGGTAGTACAAGTCTAAGCATTTTTTATTTTGACCCCTCATCAAGCATAATTAATATACATGAGTAATTGTTTTCTAAAAATTATCCGCAATAAGGATTATATGATGAATAATTACTACGGACAAATGTCAAGCTATATTGTGTGGCGAACAAAGAAAACATTTATGCCTCCTGAATTTTCTCTGGTAACGCCAAATAATTGAAAGAGAAACTCTACCGTGTATTGAAATGCTTTATTAAAGCTATCTTCCCCGGGGTGATCTTCACAATTACGTGCGTAATGAGTGCGCGTCATCACGTGCCTTGTGATTTCGTGTACAACGACTGCTTTCTGTGAGCTACTAGTAGACTGATTTCAAAGGGTATAACGAGTAAAAAGTTATTGCAGTCGCGTAAATTTTCTTGTGCTTATAAAATACATTAATTTACCTTCCACAAAGCTCATTTGTAATTCCATTTTTATTTAAGCTAAAAGAGAGAAATACTTCGAATGGTAACGGTCTCCGTCGTCTGTTAAATTTTAAGTTACAGATTATTTACACTAAAAAACGTTAAATCTATTTTTTATTTGTCATTTTATTTTAAAGAAGATGGCGTATTTTTTTTTATTTTATATTTTGATATTTATTGACATTTAAAATACAATTTTACATCGATAGCTTGTTTTTTTAATATTGAAAAACTGAGGAGGTACTTATAATGAAATTGTAAAGTTCTCCTCTTAAATTTTAAAATTTCTACACAAAATATAACAGCTTCAAATATATCTTAAGACTTAATTATAATTATAATATAATTTATTCTAAAAGAAAAATTATTTCTGGACTTGTACTCTACGGACAATTAAACAACAGAGTTGAAAAAAAAAGTACAATTTTATGTGAAATTCAGAAAATTTATAAAAGCTCTCTCGTACAAAGATTTTATTAAGAAGAGTTTTTCAAAAATTAATATATAGGGGATTGAAAAACCATTTTTTATAAATATTTCCTAAAATTTTATTTGGTATATACACTTTACCTAACAAAGTTATTACTAATAATTATAATTAAAGAGAATTTTATGTTAATTATAACATCTAGTTTTTCTTATTTATATGCCTATTGCATATTAAATA
>NW_026101172.1:0-208 GCF_025091365.1 Daktulosphaira vitifoliae
CAAATTGTTTAAACATAAATTCACTTAGAAAGTCGACGAAAAATTGAAACATCATTTATCTACGTTCTAAGTAAAAAAAAAATTAAAATCTAAGAATAACAACATGTTTACACATATATAGGCTTTGAAAGTCGAATAAATTAGAAAGTCGATGAAAAAGTGAAACATCATCAAATGACGTTGTAAGTAAGAAAAAACTTAAAATTTA
>NW_026101172.1:590-1864 GCF_025091365.1 Daktulosphaira vitifoliae
AAAAAAAATTAAAATTTAAGAAAATCAAATTGTTTAAACATAAATTCACTTAGTAAGTCGACAAAATTAGAAAGTCGACGAAAAATGAAACATAATTTATGTACGTTCTAAGTAAGAAAAAACTTAACATTTAAGAAAAACAACATGTTTAAACATAAATTAACTTAGAAAGTCGACAAAATTAGAAAGTCGACGAAAAATTGAAACATCATTTAACTACGTTCTAAGTAAGAAAAAATTTAAAATCTAAGAATAACAACATGTTTACACATAAATAGACTTTGAAAGTCGAATAAATTAGAAAGTCGATGAAAAAGTGAAACATCATCAAATGACGTTGTAAGTAAGAAAAAACTTAAAATTTAAGAAAAACAACATGTTTACACATAAATAGACTTTGAAAGTCGAATAAATTAGAAAGTAGACTAAAAATTAAAATATCATCAATCTAAGTTCTAAGTAAGAAAAAAAATTAAAATTTAAGAAAATCAAATTGTTTAAACATAAATTCACTTAGAAAGTCGACAAAATTATAAAGTCGACGAAAAATTGAAACATCATTTATCTACGTTCTAAGTAAGAAAAAATTTAAAATCTAAGAATAACAACATGTTTACACATAAATAGACTTTGAAAGTCGAATAAATTAGAAAGTCGATGAAAAAGTGAAACATCATCAAATGACGTTGTAAGTAAGAAAAAACTTAAAATTTAAGAAAAACAACATGTTTACACATAAATAGACTTTGAAAGTCGACGAAAAAGTGAAAAATCATCAAATGAAGTTGAAAGTAAGAAAAAACTTAACATTTAAGAAAAACAACATGTTTAAACATAAATTCACTTAGAAAGTCGACAAAATTAGAAAGTCGACGAAAAATTGAAACATCATTTATCTACGTTCTAAGTAAGAAAAAATTTAAAATCTAAGAATAACAACATGTTTACACATAAATAGACTTTAAAAGTCGAATAAATTAGAAAGTCGATGAAAAAGTGAAACATCATTAATAGACGTTGTAAGTAAAAAAAAATTTAAAATCTAAGAATAACAACATGTTTACACATATATAGACTTTGAAAGTCGAATAAATTTGAAAGTCGATGAAAAAGTGAAACATCATCAAATGACGTTGTAAGTAAGATAAAACTTAAAATTTATGAAAAACAACATGTTTACAGATAAATAGACATTGAAAGTCGAATAAATTTGAAAGTCGATGAAAAAGTGAAACATCATCAATAGACGTTGTAAGTAAGAAAAAACTTAAAAT
>NW_026101173.1:0-1863 GCF_025091365.1 Daktulosphaira vitifoliae
TTTTAAGGGGCCGTAAAAAAAGACCGTTAATTTTTAACTACAGACCAACTAGGACCCGCCCTATTTATTATTTGAAATATAAGACCGAACCGGATCGAACCGTGGTCTAATCCGGTTCAGTTCGGACCAGTTCAAACCGAACTATGCAGAACTCTACCGTAAAAAGTATAAATAATGATAAAAACATTTATTTTTTAAATACTTTTAATAATTTCAAGATTTTTTTTAAGAAAAGGTCCGTAATGTGAAATTAACACTATTTATTTTAAAGATTATCTAACTAGAAAAATAAATGGTTAATAATAATTTTTTACTCCAAAAATCGTCAGTTTTTTAAATGTTTTAAAAATGTTAACTGTAGAAAGAGCGGTTGTAACTATTTTTATCTTTAGGCATACTATTTACAAAATCAAATTAAATAAATGGCATCAAAATAAATAATTGAATTAAAAAAAAATTGTTTATAATTGTTAACAGCTATTCAATAGAAACCTTCTTGTTTTTAATCACAGCCTTTTATACAAATTAAATAGCCTAATTTTCCTTCAGTGATTGCATTATATTGGATTCATTTTCATTAAAAATCTAGAATCATCTAACGATTTGGAAGGTCGACCATTTGTCGTAACCAATTGTACATACATTGGTACTAAAAATATAACTACGTATAACCATAAATTAATTATTACTGAAAATATTAAAGAAAACATTTTTACAATGTAACTGCAATCAAAATGTATTTATACATTATTTTTAGTTCAAATAAAATGTACGCCTATAATATTTAAATATAATTTATTGGAATTATTTTTAACATAGTCATTACTTCGATCGATTTCCGAATGAGAATTATTTACTAAAATACGTAGTTCTTAAATATACTCTGTTATAATATATACAAAAACATATGTTTTGTGTTTGCTTGTATACATAATTCGTTATTAACAGAAAATACGCTCACTAATAAAATTTACTTTTACATATATTTTGTATTTTATTTCTTTACTTATAATATTTTTTATTTCTTAGTTTTTTTTTCAAATTATTTAGTTATAAAGGATGGCATTTAAAAAAATAACCCTGTATTTTATTACCTCAATTTATCATAAGTCATTGGTAACTAGAATTCTTTTTTTTTTTAATAAGATAGCCCCCTGTCTTTTACATAGTTTTCTAGTATCTAGTTTCCTTTTACATTTAAGATAAGGGTTAACACATTGTGTTTTATTATTGAGATAACAGTAAAAAAAACTGACAAGTATAATTTATAAATTTCTTCTCGGAACATAGTGATTTTTAATCGTGACTAATAATCGACTTATGACTGAATTGTGTGTAATATTAATTGTGTATAATATAAGATCATTCTTAAAATCAAATAACTCGCTACTAACCGTGCATCAACTTTACTTTACCGAATATTAAATTGAAACGCTGGATGATATCGACTTTATCATGGACATATTATCTAATAACTTACATGCTGCTGCTACTAAATCACTTTTTCAAACACAATCAAAATATGATTAACATCTGAACTAGTTGAATTCATTCCTAAAAAATAATAATAATCAATAATGACATTCTAAATAAAAATTCAACAATCTAATTAACAAACTTATTTGACCGACGACTGACATGGGGCTAACCTTTTAAATCCAAACGAAAGCAATTAAACAGCTGTCTGCACATTTTGAGACTCTTACTACACTTTAATATATAACTATTAACGAATTGATCTTGTGTAAAGCCTAACTCTAACCAATTTAGTCGTACAACATCCCAGTATAGGGCTCTGCAAAAATTTCAAATATCAAGACTATCCTGGCATTATAAAATATTATTCTATGTATCATTACCAAA
>NW_026101174.1:0-1863 GCF_025091365.1 Daktulosphaira vitifoliae
TAGTGTAATAATATGTGTAATTTATAGAAAATATATTTTTTGAATACTCCTTTTGTGTTATTCTGTGCATTTGGTTTTTGGAATCATGCGAATTAATTAAACTAGGATTGTTAAATCTAATAAAACATTGTTTCACATTATTTTAGAAAAATATGCAATTTGTTTGAAAATTATTTTTAAAGTAAAAATTGTTATGAAAAATAACAATTACCTATGGAAAAACTAATTTGTTCCATGTAAGGTCCTACGATGCTCTATCTCAGAATAAATAAACGATTTGTGGCTTAACACTATGCGATTGCATTATAGTTCGGGCAAGTATAGATGACATCAGACAATGATAGAAATCATTATCATAAAAAATGTTTCGATGCAAATCTAAGAGGGTACTAAATTTTTTTTTTGTGTTTGTTGCTTTTTTCTTAGCTCTCGCGGGACCGATTTATTTCGTCGATACGTCAAAAGATCTGAAATCGTATCTAGTTAAAGGCATTGTCCTTAAAAATTGAAAAAATTACCCTCGTTCCCTGTAAATAAGGGAATTCTCCAAAAAAAATATAAATTAAAAAATCGATACTTTTCACTTAACTAATTTTAATGACTAATACGTTAAAAGAACACGATTTTAATCTTGTTGAACTTGTTGTGGCCTATGTTATATAGCACGGTGTATAGTCCAGTGTATAAAACTTATAACTTTATTATAAGTAACAAACATTTTTTATTGAAAAGTATTGCTTCAAGCTCTTTAAATTTTTATATGCGTTAAAAGTAAAGAAATATACTACTACTTTATTATTTTTATAATATCTTCGTAAAAATTACAATATTAAATTATTGAATATCAATTTCATACTAAATTTAATTACTAAAATTGTTATTTATTCATACATAATAAATATAAATCAAATAACTAATCGGGATAAAATTAAGGAAATAAGAGTTATTGTTGTTTTTTGAAATAATCTACCAATTTCTTAAAATTAAACTATCTACAGATTTGCATCGAAGCGTTTCTTATGATAGTGGTTTTAATCACTGTCAGATATCAAATGTATTTGCTCCATTTATGCCACGCCTACACTGTGCTGCGATCCCCTAATGAGCTATCGTTTGTGTTCTTAATATTTTAGTAAACTTCAAAAGCTATAATTTGATATAGGTTAAATATTTTCATATCTAAAAATTGAGTTGAAAAAAAAAATTTAACGTGTGAAGGTGGTTTCTAGTAGTCTTTCTGTGCTTTGCTTTATTATTGAATCATTACATTATCTATAGCTTATAACAAGCGCCAAATATTTATTTATATCTACTAGATTTTTATTAGATGTATATTATAAGTTTTCGCTTTTACCTATCTAGAATAAAATTTCTAAATAATACCAAACTGAATAATTGTATTTTATTTCAGACTTTTGTAAATGAGAAACAAATTTTTGCAGAAATTTGTTTGCGTTATGTAAGTATTTTGATTATAAGTATACTCAGTGCGAAAGAGAGAGATCAACCCTTTCAAAAAATTGAAATTTACTTGTTATGGGTTAATTTTTTTTTTTTTTTTTGAAGGGGGAATGTGGTAATATTTTTTTATTTGTAACATTAAAAAAAAACCTGAAAAAGTCTTTAGCTCGCAGCTATCTTTAATAATAATCTTCTTCTTCTTTTTCCTCGCCTTGATCCCAACTACTTGGGGTCGGCCACCCTTATCCTAAATTTCCACTTGACACGATCTTCAACATCTTTTACGCTCACGTCAGCTGTCCTCATATCGCATTCAATAGCATCTCTCCATTTCTTTTTTGTTCTTCCTCTACCTCTTCATCCTTCAACATTCATTTCTACAACTGTTCTCATGTTTTCCGA
>NW_026101175.1:0-1862 GCF_025091365.1 Daktulosphaira vitifoliae
CGCATGATGTCGTTATGTAAACTTCGCCGGTTATTACATTATACTTAAAACCTAGCTCAAAAATCTTTTTTTGAACCGTATGTTCAATAATTTCATTTATTTTTGTAATAAGATGAACACTTAATTTATGTCCATCAGTATCTTCCGATGGATTCTCCTTGTATTCTTTCATTATACTGTCCATGAATAATTCGCGATCTTCAAATATCAAACTAGCAAACGAGCGTGTACTCTTTATTATTTCTCTAATTCTCCCAGAAAAAAAAGTTTTTATAAACGATAAAGTAGTTTTGTTTGGCTCCTTTGATTGTAATTTATCATCAAAATTTTGCAATTCATTGAACATATTTTTTAAAATGTACTTTTCCTTATATCTTATTGACGTCTTCAATGAATTACTATGCATATCATCTATAGCATCTATTGCTCCTTCCATTTTCTTTGCCAGTAATAATATATTTTGTATTGTGTTTAATAATTTATTTATACAATTGATTTTATCATGTTCATCAATATTATTAAATATATTATATAATTTTATATAATCATGTTCTAATAAGTCATCACAATGTTCTCGAAATTTATCAACAATGTAGAATAATTTTTTTAAAACATTGCCATGTGAAGCCGCAAGGAATATTGTAGCAATTCGTACTCGTTTGTCAGCATTTGAAGAATCAATATCCTTTTCAGATATATCATTTAAATGATAATTACAACCTAAAATTGTTACTTGACTTACGTCATTTAAATTTTTCCATCCATCATTTTTAAAAAGATGTCTGAGGATAACTGATTTTGCTGCTTTTTTAGCCTCCGTAAAATACTTGACATAAATTGGCATTAAGAAAATTAAAACATAGATAAATTTTGAACATATCATTTCTGTGATTTTTAATTTTATTGAATAACGTTTTTTAGATATTTTAATTTTACAGACAATTTTTGTATTTTTTAAATCTGTATGAATTTATTTATTATATCACGTATGTATGTTCATTTATACATTTAGTTATGGAACCAAGTCAACAAATATTTAAACAATTATTTTGTAGTGTATTATTAAATTTACCATCAAAATTTTAAATCATAAATTAAAATGTTTTATATAAAAAACGTAATCCGAACACCAGTCAACCTATTTTAAAAATGAATGCTTAACATTTTCAAATAAAAATACCGAATGATTAATTTAAGATTAAAAACTTACTTTCTGGGAAACTATTGAAAATGTTGAAAAAATTCGAAAAATTAACCTTTTTAAAGGAATACAGCTCTTGAAGTGTACTACAAAAAAAACATTCTCTACGATTGTTATACTATGAGAAATCGGCTGTTAAATAAAAAAAATTGTTATTAAAAAAAAATATTTTTTTTTAAATTAAGCTGATAATTTTAAAAGTATCTAATATTTTGTAAGTGGACTTTTTGTTGACCTGCAGCAACAACGTAGTTTGTTTCTTGTATAACGACTATGGGGTAGCAAGGGTTGCTACCATCTAGGTCAAGTGTCAGACCTATTAAATATGATTACCTGACCATAGGTTAAATTTAATTTTAAATTAATTAATGATTGAAATTTGAGTAAATATGTCGTTAAATATAAATAATTGTGATTTATAAACCATAAACTATGATAGTTGGAATTGTTTATGTGGTTGGTATGTAAAACATATCGTAGCCTGTGTCTAGATTAAGGAACAGGAATAAAATAGCAATCACTTAAGCTACTTGTGCAATAAAAACATATATTATAGATAAGATTAATAAGGCAATTAATTTAAATATTGAAAAATAAAATCAAGTTAAACATGGACAAAAATATGAATGTATTAAAACCATGTCTACAAAAATGGCCGACA
>NW_026101176.1:0-1862 GCF_025091365.1 Daktulosphaira vitifoliae
TACACGACTGTTGCTCTGTTGTGGTACACTACAACAAAGTACATCATACGCAAACCCATAGAAACGGAAGTGAATTAAAAACGGAGTCATAAAGAAATCGTGTGCACAAAATAGCCGTTTTTATGAAACTCGAAAATCAAACGGGCTTTTCTCGAAAATTCGTAACGGTCGTTAATTAAAAAAAAAAAAAACCGGAACAAAATGTTATTTAAAAGAAATTTATTAGCTGAGATATCATCCGGCACGATAGTGTAACATCCAAGTTTACTGACTACTAAACTATGNTGAGATATCATCCGGCACGATAGTGTAACATCCAAGTTTACTGACTACTAAACTATGTTGGTCCAGTAGAATTATCATTAGATGTTAATTATAATTTTAATTCGAAAGGAAAGTTTTACGAATTATTACAAACGACTAGTGTAGTTGAACCCAAAACAAATCAAAACTTGTGACTAATTAATTAAAAATAAATAAAATTAACTCAACACCATTAAAAGCGCTTGAAAAAAATCACCGTATACGAGTGTTGTTTCTACAACGATGTTTCCATCGTCAAACAGATACTAGATTTTTTTTATTCAATTATGAATTATTTACTCTTCGCGATTTTAATAAAAAAGTTTGGGTCGTACAATAAACGTATCCGTATTGCATGTCCGCTGGCAACATTAGTGATCGTTTTTTATAGCATTTTTTCAGCGAACAATTGTCACGATTACCAGAAGACATGCATATTACCTTTGCGATATCTATAAAATGGCAGTTTTACAGACGAACAAGTTTAAATACAATATTTGTGTGTGTAATTTTGTTTGTAATTACCAGCAAAATCAATATTTGATTTTAGACCAGCCGAAAAGATAAAACACTGCGGAGTAGTAATTAATTTTTATTGGAAAATAATAAAAAAAAAACACAAACTTTTTTTTATTGCTCGAGTCATAATTAACTCTGTGTGTCCGCGATACTGATAGTGTACGCGTTAATTTTTGACGGCAACCGCAAATGATTTATTGGCCAATAGCGACAAATATTATCATTCCAACAACAATGGCAGTTTGGTGAATAAAATGTGCTTAGGTCACACGTACCGATGAATTTAAACACCCGCCGGGTTAGCGGTTCAGGGTGAGGTTAAATGATTACCGATGAACGGCAAGAGAAAGGGCGACGGGGCAGAGTCGTCTAATTTGCCAGTGGTGGTTTTCTCGACGACGGCAGCAACGGCACTTAACGGTTTCAAAAAACTAATATATGGCCGCCAGGGTTGGTGCGCCTAAGTTTAGGTATTAGCCTTTAATGTTCCTAAACAACAAACGGTTTCACGTGCGTGTTGCCGTTTTGAATTAAAGGGAGAAATTGGCTCGACACGGTAACGCACTTACGCACACACTATGCATTGTGTATTCCTAACTGTTTAAACGGCACAGACAATGGCACATTAAAGTAACGCACAGAGAGTACTGTGCAAAATTATGTTGACGGACAGCTACGAAAGTTGGAAATCGTAGATTAATAAATAATCTGCGGTTCAGTTGGGTTGACACAATCAAAGTTTTTTTTTAGATAAATAACTTTTATTGCCTGTCCTGGAAATTTTCATTTTATAGAGTTCGGCTTCTCAGTATGCAATTACAACGCAAACGTTTAAGTTTTATGTTTATTTTCTAACTGATAGTTTAGTGTCCAAGAATAAAAATTACTCGGTGAAATTTACTGTTAATTCATAATATGTTTTACACAATTTTTTGTAAAAATTAAATTGTACATTTCAGTTGATAATATCGAGTAATTATTTAGGTGTTATGGTATATTTAGGTATACAAAAAAAAAAAAAACAGATTGTTTTAAACGAT
>NW_026101177.1:0-1862 GCF_025091365.1 Daktulosphaira vitifoliae
AAGTGTGCCAGCAAGTATAGATGCTGTTTTTAGTTCCAATGATAATATTATTACATTTGTAAAAAATGACTTATATTACATTTTTGATGCAACGACATCGTCAGTAAGTAAAAAGGCATTTTTTTATGTAATAAAATGTTTAATAGTTGGCAGAAAAATAGGTATCTAATCATTAATGAATTATACTATTTATGTTAAAAATAATTTTTTGGACAATTATTTATGATTTAATATTAATAAAAAATCTTCTTCTTCTTTTTCTTCCTCGCCAATTACTTGGGGATCGGCCACCCTTATCCTAAATTTCTATTTGACACGATCTCTCACATCCTCTACGCTCACATCAGCTGTCCTGAAATCGCATTCAATAACATCTCTTTATCTTTTTTGGTCTTCTTCTACCTCTTCTTCCTTCAACATTAATTTCTACAACTGTTCTTACGCCTTCTGATTCTTCTCTTCTCATAACATGACAAAACCATCTAAATTTATTTTCTCTCATCTAATCCACAATTGACACTACACCTATACTCCCTTTTATATGCTCATATTTTATCCTATCTTCTCTAGTCACTCCACTCATCCATCTAAGCATTCTCATCTCTGCTACACTCATTCTCTGCTGTACTTTCTTATCGACCTCCCAACACTCTGAACCATAAATCATAGCTGGTCTCACTACAGTCTTGTAGAATTTACCTTTCCTAAGTTTTGTTCAGGATTCCTCATACTTTTTTGACAATAATTTTTACGCTGGCTATCGACCTGACGCAACCTTATTAGTCGCCTCTTACGACTGGCAGAGGGGCCGTGGAAGTATTCTTAGCCCCTATCCACAGGGAAAAAGATGTTTTCAACAATTAAACAGATTTAATAAAAGAAATAACAAATACAAAAAAGTATATGAAAATGTAATAAACAATTATAAAATCTGTAATTGCATAGATAACATAAATCGAGATATTTTTAAACAGAAAATATTCATAATTATGACCATGAATATTTATAAATGATCAGTTACCTAGTATCCATGATGTCATATCACTTGTAACATTTGGAATGGTCCACTAAGTACTGTAAAATATGAGTTGGTAGGCCTATCCCTTCTACTGGCACGTCGATTAAAAGCTTCAGGCTGTCTATGCCGTACAATCAGCGGCTTTGTAGCTCTAGGAGTTGGTTTTACTTGCAATACCGGCTTGCACTTAGCAATCGCCTTTCGAATTGTCTTGGATAATACCAACAAAAACAAGGCCTCGTTTTTTTGCCAACGGTTTATGGCAACAAGATCCATCCGGGACACGGAACACAAGTACTGCTTTAAGTTCATCATTTAGACTGTTGTTACCGCAACACTTGATAGCTGGGGATGTCTTGAGCGCGTTCGACAACTACGGCGTCGCGTTTATGTCATACTTTCGTTGGCCAAGCAGGTAGGAAGTGACATCACTCATACGACATCCTCTTAAAACGAAACGCTTATCGTCTTCGATAACTGAAACAGATACCTAGTGCCTATGGAGAATATTAAGTAGTACTGACACCCATCAAATGTCTCCAAAGATAAGTCGGCATCGTTTGATAAAACCATTTTTATGAAACGCTTTTCATCTTCTGAACTTAACAAACGCAGCGAGTTCTTAGATTTAACAGACAACNGACTTAACAAACGCAGCAAGTTCTTAGATTTAACAGACAACTCAACAACGTGCTGAAAAATGTCCTTCGCCGGCAGTGGCTGATTCGACACTTATTCGGTGTGCATTTTCTACCCCGCAATTTCACGGACATCAGCAGCAAATGATATTTTGTCAAAATCGCCATTTGTCTTGAAATAACGCCGAGGAAAAAGCCACCGAAAT
>NW_026101178.1:0-1860 GCF_025091365.1 Daktulosphaira vitifoliae
TAAATTACGGTATAAATAAATAATTTAAAAATAAAATATATATTAAATATATTCAGTCAGAAAAAAGTATATATTTCAATATATTAAATATAAATATCTAATTATTTAAACTATAAGCACAAACCAGATTAAACTAATCATTCTCCCTTAAATATGTCCCTGTTTGGGAATTTATCATAAGATATTCTACACAAAGGGGTACTTAATGGACAAGATAAACTTAAAATTCCTTTATTATAAAAATAATCATGCGTCTAAGACACAATTTAGAAGGTGTATTATAACATTTCTAATGATAAAACACTGAGAACACTATTTCATGAAATATATTTTCATTGTACCAAATATTTATTGTCTTTAATTTAGCTTAAAAGATGTAAGCATTGCTAAATTTTGTTTTTAAGTAGCCAGGAAATTTGCCGTTGATATTGTCAAACAGGTCAACCAGGGCAAGTTGTATATTTCGTAGATTTCATTACTTAATATTTTTAACAATTATTTTATATTTCTTAAAAATATATGGTAAAAATTTTACTAATATTCTAGAATGATACAACTAAATTGATAATAAATATTTCACTGCCCTAAGTTTAACTCTCTGAGTTGGCTTATTCTACAGTATTATATCAAAACACGTTTTTTCTGTAGGCCTTTAAACCTAAAATTTAGGTTTTAAGAAAAAACTATTTTTTTTAAATAAAGATTACCATTTGAATAATTTCTTTACTATTAATTAATTCAAATTGCGTTATTACATATTTTATGTACCCATTGTAATAAATTTTACTATTCTATGCCAAAACAATAAGCAACTCGCACATCGATGGTCAGCGTAATTATTTATTTATGTAAAATGTGTATAAGTGTTTGTTTGTATGCGCGTGTGTGGAGTATACGTGTTTACATTGAACTTGACATGTTTTGTTCATGGACCTATTAATTAATTGAGTAACCATGGCAACAAGCTATTCATCAATCTACTTTGTGGGTCCTTAACGCTTAAACTAACCCGAAATTTTATAACAATCAAAAGGTAGGTACAACTTATGAATGGTTTAATATTTTTTGTTAATGTTGTTCCTGTCATGTTTTTAAACGGTTTTGATGGATGAACGAAATTTACAACGTATGTGGTAATACACACTCTGATGAGAAACGATAAATTTATTAATGTGTCTAATTTAAATTACCCGTGTACTATGTATTACTTTCGATGTGTATTATACTGCAATATACATCTCTGGGTTTAAGTCAAGTGCTCATTTCCTAACCTATCAGAATCTAAAGTCTTCCGCACAATTACCACAGCTCTCTTTATATCCTCTAACATTGATCTACGCTCTCCATAAGTTTGAATTACATTACGACACACTTAACGCGTATCCTAATAATGACCACTTAGATTCTGTCCCCATTATCCCTTGCCAATTCACAACGGGAAACAGTCTAAGAATAAGATTTTAGGTAATGAAATCCTAAGTAGCTAAATATAATCTTTTTGATAGTGCGATACATTTTATATATTTATAAACTCTAAAAGAAGTATATATGAATACCAATACTGAATAATTTTTTATTATTAGATTTTCATGTTATTTGATAAAAAGTATTGTAAATGTTGCATTTAATTATGTTTTACTAAAATTTTCGATATAATATACATTATGAGTAATCAAATGATAGTATGATTTTTTTGACATATTTCAATTATTTGAGTCTGGTTTTATATGCATTTTATAAATTTTACTTAAACATTTTTAAAAGGACACAAGTTTGTGCAAATTAGTTGTTGGAATATACAATAACGTAGAAATATTTTTTATTTTAGGGAGGAATATACCTCACAATGACCCCAAAAAC
>NW_026101179.1:0-1860 GCF_025091365.1 Daktulosphaira vitifoliae
TACGTAAATTATCTTCTATTATTTAAAACCAATACTAATATTTATGATGTGATTGTTTTTCATTGCTTTTTGTTCTTTCGGCAAACAATACATTGATAATCATGAAGTAATTACTAAACGATACTTTATTTTTTTTAATCTTTAGTAATGAGAAGGAACGTTAGATTTATAAACAAAAGATTGGAATTGTGCATATTTATCTTACATTCATTTAAAGACGTTGTTTGTTGTAGATTGTAGATAGGTTTATTTATGTACAGGAATAAAGCCTTTAATTAGTAATAAATCGAATTGATAATTAAAACTATTAATTGTTTTCTAGAGTTTTTAGTTGTGCAACTAAAAACAAATTTCACTGCATTGTTTGATTTGTTAATAGATACGTTGTAAATTATGCTTACAGTTATTTGAGACATTTTAACATATCATCATCGTGATTCAAAAAGTGGCTAAGTACAAATGTATACATTTGTATTTTTCATATAATAATTTAAGGTGGAAAAACACTTTAAATTATTAAAAATGTTCTATTTAAATATATTTTAATATTTTTAGTTTTAATTTATTTAACTTTTAAAGCGTATCAAATCATAAATAAAATAATTTAGCCATTTTTTGCACGATGGCGAATATATTCTCGTTAAGGCGACGTTAAATAATATATATTATAAATAATATAATGTACTAATGCATTTATTTTACAAGAGACTATACCTTTGTAAAATAAATTTAGTGTTAAAATATTTGAGTAATATTTTGGTATTAGTCAACTAATTTATATATTTTTTCCATTATTTTGCTAATTACTCTTACTTTTGAAAATATATAAATTTTTTATTTACCTTATTTAAATTAGTTTGACGGTGTTCCATAACAAGGGTATTTAGTCGTTCCTTGCCTGAGATCAAAGTATGACACTCATGAATAATTTATTAGCTACAAGTCAGGTCAATACTTTGAAAATAGTATACTGATAGAGTTTTATATGAAAAATAGTAATTGACTTTTGACGTTGTTTAATACTTATAATTTTTGATAAATGATTTTATGACAATTTCTAATTTATTAAGAAAAGAATTTGTCTGTCTACTTTTTATTATGCATAGACTAATAAATCAACATTATTTGTCGATAAGATAATTTTATTATAATTGATTAATAATTAAAATAATATTTTTAATCTGAGTATTTTTTTAGTATAAATCAATTTTTTTTTTGTGTATTACCTCAGAGTATTTTATAATTAAATTTTTTTAAGCGTAGTTTATAAGGTTTTATAATAATTAAGATGAAAATCTTTAAGTTAATAAAAATAGTTTTAATTCTTTATATCAGACTTTGTGACTTAGTTTAAACTAAGCTTTTAGCTAAATTTCAAGAAAATTTGTTTTAGAGTCACTTTGACAAATGTTACATCATTCCATCCTATGAAATATAAATTATTTTGTCCCTATTCATTTTTTAGATTGTAATATATTTCTAAATGACTCAACATTTATATTGTTTTAATAATGTTTTGTTTTGTTGTTTAATTCTTAAATTATTTTTAGAAAATGGAGTTAGAAATATGCTACAGTACTCTGTTTTCTTTTAACTGACCGAAACATTATTTAAGCAACTAATTTGAAAAAATACTTTGTTATCAAACTGTCTCCGTTGTTTGACTACTATAGGCTTAATGCCAAAATCTAATTAGACTACAAGTAGTATAATAGTGTAAGGTTATTCTTTCTTTAATTTTTGTTGTATATGAATAATAATTACTTATTATATTATAACGATGCTTTAAAAGTTTATTTCTGATACATAGAACTTCACTTTTTTTTAATTAATTATTTCAATTCATAAGTTACATGTAAC
>NW_026101180.1:0-1860 GCF_025091365.1 Daktulosphaira vitifoliae
AGTATAAATAACTATACTGAAGTGTACGTAGACCTTCATGTGGAGCGAAGAACAAGGTTGTAATAAAAATAAAGGAGTCTAAATAAAACAATAAAATGTTTTGCTTTAGAATTCAGTATCGAGATAAAAAATACATAGATGGTAAAAAATATTTTGTTCGATTCTTTCCAATTAAATTCTTTAAATAGATTTTGTTTCGATTTCGATCCAAAATAAATTTATTAATTTTACATCCGCATAAGTAATGAAAAAGANAAATAAATTTATTAATTTTACATCCGCATAAGTAATGAAAAAGAGTTTTTTTCGTCAAAAATTTGTGTATACATTATAGGTGCAGGGTGTATATACATAATTTTTACGATATTTCATGTTATAATAATTTTTTTTTATCATCATATGTTCGATAGAAGCTTAGAAAAAAAATGTTGATCTTTTTTTTATTCGTCAATATTATTTAAGGGCGATTCTGAAAAAAATTGGAGAGGCCTAAATCTTAAATACGATTTTACATATGTGTATTTAATAAACCATTAAACTTTCTTTTCCTGGACAGAATTCATTTTACATTTTATTTAGTTGACATTTTTAAACTTGATTATGATTAATGTTATTAATCATAATCGTTATAAATATGTGCCATTGCACTTGACATAATATTTCTATATCGTTTAAACTTCTATAAGCACGCTCATTTTTGGAAAAAAGAATTCTTTGAAAAATGCTATATTAAAAAGGTTAACTATTTTAAAAATTATGTATTTTATGATTATCATAATCTAGGGTTTATCTTCTAGTCTTTCAATCGAAAATAATCATTTCCAATCATATACTATATCAACGCATTAGGAAATAGCATACAATTAATTTTTGTTAAATTCAAATAAAAGTTAAATTTTTTTTGTTATAGAAAACTTGCGAAACGTAGAATCATTTTATAAATACTTTAATTGTCAACGATGGGTCAATCGAAGCAGACTTCAATAAATAAGACAAGTGTTACTTTTAATTGTTTACTAAAAACATTATTTATTAATATTACTAGAAAATTAGGTTTTATTATTCAATGCCATTTAAATAGGAACAGTTAAATATAAATTTAAATGTATTCGGTAAAATGAATAATAATATTTAAATACAAATTTGGAAAAAAATACAATTAACTTCTCTAATTACTTTTGTTTATACTAATATTCTATTAATGAACATTCTATAATCAAAATTCATTATATCAATAACTTCATACTTGCTAGCAAAAATAGACTCTTATTTTTTTTTTTATATGTATAAAAAATTAATGAACTATAATTTTACAGTAATTTAATTTAAAAATTGGTACTATTTTTTATTAATTTTGGTTAAATATTTTAAATGTCATAATATTTAATCAAAATTAGCAATGTATTAAGTTTAATGGAATACTTAATAATAAAATTATAGAAGTTATTGATTATACATAATTAGTAAAAATAATATCACAGCACTCTTCTTATTTTTAAAACATTTCACTGATTATATCTATTTACAAGAAATATCGCATAGCAATGTTATATAACTTTTTAAGCTAAATTCTGTAAAGAAACCCATTTCAATACCTTGTTGATGAACTTTAAAAATATTTATACTTAGTTCATTCAAAGTTGTTAAAACTTTTTTATAATTTTTGTTTTTTACTTGACAAGAATTAATTATAACACTTTTTACATTAGTTATGTTTTTCATAAACTGTATGAGTTATAAACCAACAATACAAATAATTAGTTATCTTACTGTTTTTTGTTCTTGCAACTGTTATTTTCTTTAAAGATCGTTATCTAGAGACTGTACTTACAAACGTTTTTTTTTTTTTTTAATATAATA
>NW_026101181.1:0-1859 GCF_025091365.1 Daktulosphaira vitifoliae
CTCGGTAGGTATCTTATGCATATTTTAAATATAAAATTGAAAAAATTAATTTTTGTTCGCTACTCTGTATCATTTAATCAATTCTAAAACGGTTTGTGTTATAGAGCTCCTGTTTTTTGTTCTGTAGACATTCTAATTAATTTTAGTACAAATGTCAGTATCCTGCAGCTACTGACCACCGCCTTATTTTTATTAATGACGTTATATTATTATTGTTACTGTTATTTATTCTTTTTTATATCCAATTATTTTACGTGGTAAGCCTTAAGTGATAAATAATAATATACCAACATAACTCCCAAGTAAATCAGGAAACTTTTCTTTTAGTTCGTCTAAAAACTACATAATTATTATTAATAATTTTACAATGGCGTATGCTATTTTAAATTAATTATTTCTTATCAAACATAATGTTCGTTAAATTACAAGGATTAATACAGCATTTGATTTAAGTGAGGTATAATTTATTATTTTTATTGTTACTTTAAATAAATATGATTTGTATATTTAAACATTGTTGAGATTAATATTTGGTAACCCTTTTGGGATATTATGTACAATTCAATGAAGTATTAAATAAAGTGAAATTTTAAAGGCTTCAAAGTACTACTATTACTTGCAGTAATTTAAGTTTTCATAGATTACCAACATCATGAGATTTAAGTTATAATGTTTTGCTCATTTTAACATCAAGTCAATTGTGCTATTCGTCAAAAAACAGTTTATGCTCAATTATTCTTATTGTATATTAATAAGGTTAAACAAGATAGAGCTATTGATGTAATATTATTGTACAATACATGCCATGTATCTCTCATCGATCAACATACACGTACATAGGATACGCAGTGTACAGGAAATGAAATAAAAATTAGGAACGCTAACAAACTACATTATTAACACGTGTCACCAGATAATTTGGTTGCCCTAAATTTATCGTCATCGCTTTGATGTACGTGATTACCTGCAACACCTTCATTGGTGATGTTAACGATCAGTTGGCGTGTCTAGTTTTGTATAAGGGTGTCATGGAACTTTTTATAATTCATAATTACTGTAATGCGATCTGGCAGCTGCGCCTGTTATATTTGTTTAAAAATTGTAGAGGAGTTATTGTTTTAGGAGAGATATCCCATTAGTAATAGAACTTGAGTCTTAATGGGGTCACAAAAAAGTAAATGTTTTAAGTTTGTTACGAACCAGATTAGGTACTGTACATAATATAAGATAATAAATTTGATGTTCAAGTATACAGCCAATTCAATTTAATCAGTGAACATTTTTTTCGTATCTGTACCCTCAACACTTAGTTTTATTTGCTCGAAGTAAAGTTACATTGCTTAACTCGTATAGTTGTCGTTAAAATACACAAAATCGACAAATCTGAGCCGAGGTCATTTCACGAGGGTTAAGTGTCTTATTGTGTAAGTATAATAATTGAAGGCGGACACGAGAGGATCATTCGGTGTCGGGTCTATGGACCGGTTTCTGATAGGGAACACATTGGTCCGTACACGGGATTCGTTTTAACTTAAGTGTGCAGTAGTCACTAGTACCCGGGAGCGAAGCAATAGATCTATCGTTTAGATATGATTACTATCTTGTGCGTATGTAAATTTCCGTTGGCATATCAGTAACAGTTATACATACGCTTGGATTGTAGGCGACTTGATGAATACAACGGCGATTTAAATGGTACACTACAAAGTGCATGTCAAACCAATAGGTGAAATTAAAAAGGACATACGAGAAATTCACTCTGTTAGCGTATAATTACGAATTTCTTAAGAGTTGTATAATTATACCGTATACCCGCACGTCGATACGAATTCAGTGGCCCCATACGATATTTATTGACC
>NW_026101182.1:0-1859 GCF_025091365.1 Daktulosphaira vitifoliae
TAGACTTTGTAAAACAATGTAATTAATGGCTTTTTGTGTTTAATACTTTAAATCATTTTTAATTTAAATTGGTTTTCTATGACTCACTGATTTCTTGGTATAGTAATTATTGTTGTAATAAGTATTAGTTTTTATATAAGCACTAACATTTTTAATATTAAATTTATGTATTATGTGAATAATATAGAATTATAATAAGCTTAGCAGTTTTTATCATCTAAACGAAAAATTAAAAAAAATAAATATTATTTGATTAAGATCTTTTTTCTTGTTTCTGAATAGTTATAATTATATTTTTTATTTAATAGTTATTATAATTTTTATAAGCCTCGAGCCCTGATAATAAGAGTAACAGATTGAGTCACATTGAATATATTACACATAATATCCGAAATGGATAGATTATGTTTTAAACAAATATAATATATATATAAGTAATTATTCGAGAGAGTAAAATTAAGTTTGAGCGACTTTGATACTATATATCTGAAGTATGACCCGATAGGCTTACATTATATGTAACATAAGTCTATAATATATAACTTTTAGTCAATGTATTATAAAAAAAGTTAATTGATTTTCAAACATTTGAAAATATGAATATTAGTTTTAAGATATATTAATAATGAGTAAGCTTGTGATATTAGCGTTAAAAAGTTACCATAAAAAAAAAATTGTCTATGAAAACATAGACTTTATAATTTAAAATTGCAAAACAGTTATGGACATATTTAAAAAAATTTCAAATTTATTTCTTAAAATATGTGTCATATTTACAGGAACTGTTCTAGATAATATAGTTTTTTCCTTAAATCATGAAATATTGATAACAGGCCGTGATTTCTTCACAAATCACTTTCTCTGATAAAATAAAACAAAACTGTACAGCAGGTAAATATAACTTACTAATATATATTCAAACGAATGTATCATTACAGAAGAAAACTTTCCTGACAAATCTGATCAATTATATTAAACGATATTGGTTATTTTAAAGTTGGATTATTATAAATATTAGATATTTATTGACCACATGATTGTTATTTTGAAGATATTGGCGATTTTGAACTAAAAATATGCAGGAAAAACTTAATGAATCAGTAAAAAATTTAGAAGCATCAGCTTTAGAAGTTAAAACCTACATAGAAAATATAATAAGGAAATACCACATGTAAATAATTAAATACTCACATAATTNAGAAAATATAATAAGGAAATACCACATGTAAATAATTAAATACTCACATAATTTAAAATTAAACCGATCAGATATATGATTGTATATAACTGATCCTACATAAAAATGAAAAAAAAATTGTTTTCAAATATTTTTTATTCAATACATAATGAGTATTAAAAACAAATAAAATTAACCTAGCACCGGAAAAGAACTTGAAAAAAATTAACGGATACGTGTATTTCGTAAACTATACAAACACTAACAGTCAGTATCTCTTTGGCCGTGGCGAAGAAAACATTGTTTTCAAAATACTGGTGTCCGCTGTTTTTTCCAAGTACTTTTCGTTGTATTGGATTAATTTTAAATAATTAGAAACAAGTATTCAACTATAAATTTTTAGGATTTAATTTAATTATAATTATATTATGAGTATTTGAAATTTTATATAAAAATGTACTTGCAGAATTTTGTTAAAGTATATGTAATATTCATGGTCAGTTTTTCAGTTTTCTGCATTAATCATTGGCATTTCAATGAAATTTTGGAAAAAAAAACGTTGTTTGATATCAACCCACCTCCTATTTTTTGGAATAATAGGATTGTGCGTGATTATGATTTATTCGATGTGGGAGAAGATAATATGATTACCGAAGAAAACTTCCAAGATAAGAGTGCTCAA
>NW_026101183.1:0-1858 GCF_025091365.1 Daktulosphaira vitifoliae
TAGTTGACTATACCTTATAAACACATATCACCAATAATTCCAAACATTTTTGCGACTTCCCAGCTTTCATAAGGCACATAATTAATTTACTAAATAGTGATAACTATACATGTAGTATATATTATATACTACATGTATAATCATGTACTACATGATTCATAAACTCATCTAAATCCATCATATACTTATGTATAAATGTATTAATATATTAATGTATAAACTATAATATGGAGAGTTTTGAAATTAAAAACTTTTAGCTAATCGAAAATTTTCAAAAGACTTATTAGAATAATTCTAATAAGTCTTTTGAAAATTATTAAATTAATAAAATTAATGTAATTATAACAATCAAACTGACTTGTAAAATTATTATTTATAATATTAGTTTCAATGCGAAGCTGCCCACATAGCAATAAAATATTTCTAGAATATTTTAAAATATTCTCACAATATACTTTGACAGCGAATAATTCATTCTCACAATATTTTAAAGGTACATTTCTAAAATAATATAAAAATTATTTTGTCAATATATTGCAAAATTTTTATAAATATATTAAAAAATTACAAAAAATCAACACGCTTCGTGGAATTCGAATCTCGTACTTTGAGTGCTACAAACATACGCTTTACTAACTGACCCACAGATTGCTAATATGATAAAAAAGGCTATTTAAGGTACTTCAAATTTGCACAGTCATTTATCCCGTTTAAAACAATTCAAAGTGCAACTAAATTTTAAATTTAGATTAGATTCATACAATTTTTTTTGAAAATCGATAATCCCATCACTGTCACCTCCGCTTGTAAGTTAGAAATTGACCTATATCATTGCTAATATGAAAATATATTTTAACTATAATTTTTATTATAACTTTTTGTAGAGCAAATATTTAAAAGATATTTTTGAAGTATATTGTAGAAATATTTTTAGTGTAAAACTCTCTATTTATTCTCAAAATATACGTAAACAAATATTTCAAAACCCAGCACAGGGGGGTCGTGGTACAGTGGTGACGTGGCATTGTTGGATCATGTATAATAATATCTCACAGTGATTAAAATCACTATCAAAATAAAACGCTTCGATGCAAATCTTTAGATAGTGTTTAATTTTAAAAACTTGGTGATTATTCCAAAAGCTACATGATCTGCTATTTCTTTATTTATTTCCTAATTACAAGGTTTATAATTTATAAGTGTACATTTATTATAGCAATTAAATATAGTATGAAATTGATATTTAATATTATCATTTTTTACAAAAATCATATTGTTATTTATCGACTTTGATGTCAGTTTCACCTTAAAAACAAAGTAAAGACCAAAATTTTTTTTTCGTATTAAATTATATTACATAAGCTTTTATTTAAGATATATATATATATAAGTGTCAGTATATCCTCAACACTTCCAAAAATTAAGATTAAAAATTTCTTTTTTCTATATGCATTTTTAAGTTTTAAACCCCCCGTATAAATGGTCCTATAAAAAAAAAGTTATATCGCAATAAAGGCAAATATAAATAGTAATTATTTAAAAAAAAATATTTTTATTTTTATATTTTTTTTGGATCTGTTACCACTTTTTTCAGCTCTCACCGAACCGAAATCTTCCATCGATACATAAAAATGTAAAATTTAAAAATTTTTTAAAATAAGATATTTGCTTTTATTTTAATTTTTAATGAAAATTATGTTTCTAATCTAATTAATTCATCAAGTCAGCAATACAATACTCAAACATGATTTTTCATGTTTATACCTTTTTATAGCTTCAATACGACGCTGAGAAGGTATTAGTTTTACTATGATGTTTTTTTTTTTTTATGTCTGTTATCACTTTTTCTCAGCTCTCG
>NW_026101184.1:0-1857 GCF_025091365.1 Daktulosphaira vitifoliae
TACTTGTTTAAGTACACGCTGAAATGATTTTTAGACATAAAATTAATGTAATTAAAAAATTTTAAATTAATTAATGTACTAAATGTAGTAAATTTTGATACTATGTTGATACTAATTAAGTATGTAGTGTTTATTATTTGATTGGTCTGCAAAAACTTATAAGTAGTCTTAATAGCTTCCTTTTTATATTATAAATAAAAATGTATAGTTTGATTTTTGTTTTGATTTTAAGTTCGTTTTTTAATAATTGTAGTGTTTTTTACTTGATATCCTGAGATGCTAAGAATAATATTTTTGTAAATCATATATTATTTTAAACTTAACGATCTAATATTTTTCCAAAATTATAATTAAATTGTTAAATTATTAAACGAATGAAATATTAAAATTGTGCTATAAAATTGAATTTAAATATACATATATGTATTTTTCAGGTGAGTTTTACTGTAAAACTATTTTTAATTGGTTACTCGCATCGAGTTATTTATTTATGCCGACATTGGCTGAATTTATTGTGTATAAAGTTGGCAACATTTGCAGATTACCAAAATCTTTTTATAAATTTACTGAATTAGTTTTTTTGTCATCTTATCTAAACGTAATATTTTTTTACTCATTAAAATTTTACTCGGATTTCATCCTAGCTAAATAATGCATTTTTTTACAGGTAATAATTATTTGCTGGCAGAGAACTCCTGAAATTTATTTGTGGTCTATAAATTCTCCTCATACACAGTATGCCCATGTATTTATTCATATTTGTATGTGGACTATGTCTATTATGATTTTGTGGGCCATTGACATTATGGAAATTACTGGACTGAGATCGGTAAGAAAGTACTGTTATAGTTATATGCTTACCAATAAATAAAAATTAAATAGATTATTGAGTTTTATATGTTTTTTCTATTAGCTTTATATCTGAAAATTAATATAAATAATTTTCAACCTTATATTTCAGACATTATGTCTCCAAGTTTTTTGAGAGATTAGTGTCTGGTACTAAATTTTAAATAAGCACTATCTTTAATTTACAACATTAGCGTGTCAAAAAATGGGCTCTAAAATGTCATACGAGGTGTGTTCAGAAAACGACGAGAACTTTTTAATTTCGCGGGTTCGGAAAGTCCGATTATCAAGATATTTTTTGATAACGTTGGTACACATGTCCCTGAAGTATGATCTAAGTTTCAGCTGGATTAATTTTTTACTTTCTCAGTGATAGCCGCTAAGGTTAAACGTGTTTTTATGAGATCGGCGATTTTTGTTTGTTTAAAAAAATAGTTCAAAGAATTTGAATCAAACTTTGGGTAAAGAATGAAGATAAGTGTGACGAAGGCCTATGGTAAGTCTGTCGTGAGTAAAACAAGGGTTTACGAGTCGTATAATAGTTTTCATGATGACTGTGAAGACGTCGAAGATTACAAACGCCCCAGCACAACAACAACCGATGAAAACGTGAAAAAAGTGAATAGAATGGTTATGAACAATTGCCAAATCATAATCAGAGAAGTCGTTGATGATATTGGAATATCGATTGGCTCATACCATGAAATTTTTTAAAATATATTAGGTATGAAACGTGTAGCAGCAAAATTTGTTCCAAAATTATTAAATTTTGAACAAAAATAGTGTTGAAGTTGTTCAGTAATCACTTAATGAACTCAATGACGATGCAGAATTACTGAACCGTGTTATAACAGGTAACGAACATATAACAGTGAGAACGTTATGCTCACTGTGTTCTTTGATTTTAATGGCATAGCGCATCATGAATTCTTGTCACGAGGACAAACGGTCAATGAGGAGTATTACCTACAAGTTCAACGTCATTTGCATGAAACAACCAAAAAAAAA
>NW_026101185.1:0-754 GCF_025091365.1 Daktulosphaira vitifoliae
ATAATAGTAAAAATCCATTATTAATTCAGGAGAAACTAACAATCATTTTTTTTAGAAATAATTTATATAGCAACATGTTACTAAAAAATTTGTAAAATTATAGTCTAGTAGTAACACACACAAATAGGGTAAAAAAAATTATTAAATTACAAAGTAAAATGATTTAATTTTCTATAAATACTTTAAAAACATTAAAAATGAATGATTTTAATTGTCTTTATGNTTAAAAACATTAAAAATGAATGATTTTAATTGTCTTTATGGAGAACATGGAATAACTAAATGTTTAATTATTAAATTAGAATTTTTTTTCAATTTTTAGGTTAATATTGTCAACTAGATACGAATTGTAGTCATTTGACGTATCGTTGAAAAAAGTAGGTCAAGTTAGAGCAGAAAAATAAATGATAGTCACAAAAAAATATCTTGTCGGCTTTGCATCGAAGCTAAAACTTAAAATATAGTAAAATAATTTTAATATGAATAAAGTTGCAAAAAATTCATTGCCATACGCGTGTTTGAACTTCGTACCCCAAGATTGTAAAACACAAATTTTACCAACTAGGCAACAGTACATTGCTACCGTCAGCTTAAAAAATTTGCTATTTAAGCTAGTTTAAATTTCAAAGTTAATTTTCACAACTTCAAAAAACAAAAGAATTTAAATTAGTTTAACTTTCTATGCTATCTCAAATTATAGCTTCGATGCGAAGCTGAGAAGGTATTGGTTTTACTAAGATGTGTTTTTTTTTTT
>NW_026101185.1:924-1855 GCF_025091365.1 Daktulosphaira vitifoliae
GTGCTGGATTTTTTTACACGTTTTCAAAACTTCAAGAAAGGTTTTCTTAACTTTGATGAAGAAAACTAATAAAAATATGTATAAGTGTATATTTAATGTAGATTAGTTAGATTCTATTGTTGAAATAATTAAATTTTTATGCAGAAGTTGATATTTTAAATACCCCCTAATAGGCAAGTAATCTTTTAAAAAGTGAAATTAAGTTCTTTGGATATATAATTACCCCGTGTAGACTTTTTATGGATAAAAGTTAATTGGAAGCTGTTAAAAAATATCCATCACCACGTAACAAGAAAAGATTACAATATTTTATTGGTTTTTTTATCACAAGTTTTTAGACCTGTTTTCAAATATACTAATGAGCATCGTAATCAATTCGAACGTGTACAATTATTTTTTTGGATATTTTTAACTTTATAATATTTTTTAATAATCCCTTTTTCATTCGACATACTTTATCTTAATTAGGATATTAATAAGGAACTAGCAGATTATGTAGCTTTTGGAATAATCCACCATTTTTTTAAAATTAAACACTATCTAAAGATTTACATCGAAGCGACGGTGTCAGTTTACACAAGTATGTACACGTTAATTAATTGTTTTCGATTCGACTTCTCTTTCAGTCTGATGGACATTTGATTGGCTACAGTTTGTTAGNCTGATGGACATTTGATTGGCTACAGTTTGTTAGTAGCAGTACTGTGCACAGGGTGCTCAACCGGAACGCCGTACCGTCTGTAGGAAGTAATAATCATAATAGTTAACAGTAATCGCTACAATTGTTTTCGATGATCTTGCTTTTCCCTTTAAGGTCAATGTCACGGAGCAACATAATGAGGCCGAGGTAATACATTTTTATAATTAATTTCATTAAGAATCGTAGTAACAGTCATGGAATGTGAGACGGTATTAATTCGTTCACTTTTTC
>NW_026101186.1:0-312 GCF_025091365.1 Daktulosphaira vitifoliae
AATACAATTAAAAAATAATAATAATGTTTTTATTTTAACTAAGAGCAAAAGGTTCCACCTAAATAAATAATTACCAAGAGGGTATTTTGAGTCAAATATTGAGTACTCTTAAATTAAGAGAACTCATTTATTATTTTCGATATTTTTTGTTAGAGGTAAATAAAATTAATTATTGGAGACTAATCAGTGAAAAAAATAAATATTAGTACACGTGTAAAAACCTGTAAAGTATGTCTTATTGACAATAGAGTAAATCATTTGAACCTGCAATAGGCTATTGTAGGTTCAACTGATGTATTAAAAATAGATGTA
>NW_026101186.1:679-1049 GCF_025091365.1 Daktulosphaira vitifoliae
CTTTAATTTAAGATATATATAAAAGTGTCAGACCTTCCGAAACACTTTCGAAAGTTAAGTTGAAAAAATTGATTTTTTGTAAAAAAAGTTGTCATTTTAAATTCCCTTCTGTGGGCAGGTAAAAAGTCAGATTTATAAAAAAAATATACCAAATGATAGGTAATGACATCATTCATCTATAAAAAGAAAAATTATATTGATATGTTTATTTTTAAAAAAGTTACGGCAGTTTTTAGTAAAAAAATTGAAAAANGTTACGGCAGCTTTTAGTAAAAAAAATTTCGAAAATTAGCGATTTTTAAATTTGTAATTTTTTTGGAGGTTTCCCCCATTTACGCGGAACGAGGGAAATTTTTTCAATTTTTAAGAT
>NW_026101186.1:1122-1854 GCF_025091365.1 Daktulosphaira vitifoliae
TTTTGACGTATCATTGAAAGAAATCGGTTCGGTGAGAGCTGAGAAAAAGTAGTAACAGACACAAAAAAAAAAAACACATCTTAGTAAAACCAATACCTTCTCAGCTTCGCATCAAAACTAAAATAAATATTAGTACACGTGTAAAAACCTGTAAAGTATGTCTTATTGACAATAGAGTAAATCATTTGAATCTACAATAGGCTATTGTAGGTTCAACTGATGTATTAAAAATAGATGTATACATAATAGCATTTAGATAAGCACAATAATTGTGTTATACTATAATGTAACATATAAAATAACAGAGAATTATTCTCAATTTTCATTTTGACTGGGTTTAATTTGCTTGCTGTGTTACGGTTAGCAAATTAAAAAACTCAGCACAGGGGGGTCGCGGCACAGTGGTGACGTGGTATAGATGTATCCAAGTATAATGATATCTGACAGTGATTAAAATCACTATCAAAAAAAAACGCTTCGATGCAAATCTTTAGATACTGTTTAATTTTAAAAAATTGGTGGATTATTCCAAAAGCTTCATAAACTGCTAGTTCCTTATTAATATCCNAACATGATCTGCTAGTTCCTTATTAATATCCTAATAAATGAAAAAGGGTTTATAAAAAAAATAATATTTCTCATAAAAAAATAATGTTGATCCATACATCTTTCAAAAAGTTATAGCATTATAAAGTTAAAAATATAAAAATGAATTTTTTTACAAAAATCGTA
>NW_026101187.1:0-1851 GCF_025091365.1 Daktulosphaira vitifoliae
GGCTGTTTTTTTATAAATGAGGTAAATTTTTAGAAATTATATTCTAAAATATTAAAAAGATAACCTTTTTCTATCCCATATTTTATTTGATAAATATAATTGAGTCATACAAATTTCTTTATGTCCCGGTTTGGTTAATAAATGAAAATTAAAAGAATGTTAAATATTAAAGCCTTGTCCAATTTTTAGTACACCTAGCTATTATATGTCACTAAGGTAATTAGTAAAGTAACTTATTAATTTGNTTTAGTACACCTAGCTATTATATGTCACTAAGGTAATTAGTAAAGTAACTTATTAATTTGTAATGAAATTTCAAGAAAAAATCTCATTGCCCATACACAGATGCTTTTTACGTATTATTTTTTTCTTAGACATCATGTATCTATTTATAATAAACATTAATACTTTAATATTCAAATTTAACCTTTGAGGAAATATACACAATGAATCAAACTTCAAGTATCATTTGTTACCATGAAATTAATTTATTAGCAAAACAAATTAAATAATATAATACATAAAAGTTAATAGGGAAAAATTTATTTTGATTGTGCTTTTATTTAAGCAATAAAAAAACCTATTAAAATTAATAATTATTTTCAGATTACAAAAATGTGATTGTAATAATGACTGAAAACTATGCCTTAAAATTTTCTGAGTTTTTCCATTCTGTTGGCAAAGAGTCAAGATCTTGTTTTAACTCGTAGTTTAACACTGAAATATGCCCAATTAGTTCATTAATTGAATATTCACCTTCTGCGTTTATAACTGATACTAAATCTTGATCTAAGTCTTCGTAAATTTTAGTAAAATCTGTGTTACTATTACACTCGTTAGAGTAGAAATTAAACATCGAGTCATATTCAGATTTCAATACATCTAACATTATTACTTTAGACTTGCTATTAATAGTTAATTTTTCTTTTAGTTCTTTGATAAACATATTAAATGGTTCTACATCACTAATCCAAGATTCTATATTATTCATGGCTTGTTTTAAATTGTCTGTTGCGAGAATAACGTAATCTCTATTTATTTTTTTTCGGTTCTTCATTGCTGTTTTTCCAGCAATTCTATCAATAACTTTACTAGCTTGATCCTCGTTTTCAGACTCTTGTTCTGAAGTTTCTATGTATGAATCAAGCATACTATCAATGTCTAATTCTCCGTCATCATTTATGACTTCCGAAACTACTACACCTTGTTTCTTAAATTGATTTTTATAAGCTTCTTTTTCCTCAGCAGTTTTCCTCTCAAATTTTATATCTAACATTTCTTTATTGAATTTAATAGTGGCATCTAATTCTTTGATTTTTTCTCTTGCAACCTTAGCTGCAAACAATTTGAACTTTATTTTCGATGCTGTTTCTTTAAAACCTTCTTGAGCACACTCCAATGCTCTTGTACCAACAGTCACTGCATGTTCTGAAGCTTCATCGGAGTTTTCAATTTCCTCTTTAAATAATTCACCAAATTCAATTGCCAAGTCGTCAGTAGGAATATACTTTGCTGGTATATCGTCTAAATCATTAATTATGGTAGGAGTATTTTTTAAATCATTTAAAACGGTTTCGCGAATTATTTTTTCTGTTTCCTCTCTATTTGACATAACTGTAATTAAAATATAGCTACTTAACTTCGCGATCGGCATTAAATATCTCAAACTACGGCACATAATGCTGTGTTTTACTTTAATATACATATTAGTTACTATTTGGTTAATAACAGACAAATCTTGTTGCAAAATTTCTTTTAGTGGTTTCGGCTCTTGTCTCTCTGGATTTGCTATTATTTGATTGCCGACTTTTTCCCATGTTTCATTTGTACCATTGGATATACCCTGAACGA
>NW_026101188.1:0-1180 GCF_025091365.1 Daktulosphaira vitifoliae
GTTAAATTTATGAAAAAAATATACCAAATGAAAGGTAATGATATTATAAATCTTTAAAAAAAAGAATTATATTGATATGTTGATTTTTGAAATGTTATGGCACTTTTAAGTAAAAAAAATTGAAAAAATTTCGAAAATTAGCGATTTTTAAATTTGTAATTTTTTTGGAGGTTTCCCCCATTTACGGGGAACGAGGGAAATTTTTTCAATTTTGAAGGGTAATGTCTTCGACTAGATACGATTTGTGATCTTTTGACGTATCATTGAAAGAAATCGGTTCGGTGAGAGCTGAGAAAAAGTGGTAACAGACACAAAAAAAAAAAATACATCTTACTAAAACCAATACTTCTCAGATTCGCATCGAAGCTAAAACATAGAGTGTATAGAATCTCTTGCATATAATTATACAGTCATGGATTTTGTGTAACAGTTTCGCATTATTTATATTTAAACGCCTTATTCTCAGATGGTCATATTTACTATCGAACTCGTAGTGTACAACGTGTGAAATACAGTATAAACTTATAATCAACATTGGATTGTTTGAAATAAGCTTTACATTACGTGGGATACGAGGTAAGTACAAATTTAAATTTCCGCTTCCAAATTATAAACACTCTATTACGTAATAAACCATTAAGATAGCTAATAAAGTTTTGTAGGATAATTGACTTCATTTATTCAATATTGTTCAACCCTGAGATCGGTCAATTTTTTTTGTCACAACGTTTATGTACATTCTTATTTATTTGATCATTTGATCCTCATGTATTTAAACTCCGTTTACTCATCGCTCTAAATTCTTCTTTATTCATTATATTTTCTTGCACCCTTACATATCTTGCCACATTTAAACATGTATTACTCCGCCCTTTATTATCTTGTTTAATCATTTTTCTATTATCATTCGCTCATACATACGCTACATTATATCTTTGAATTAACCCTCAAATTTTCTTTTGGTACAATATAAGCATTCACACCTTCATACTAAAATCCACATCACCACCATTTTTACCCTTCATTATTCGTTTCCCATAGCTACCGCCCTTTTCTTTACATTCTTGACTCCATTTCATTTTATTTCTAATCTATCTCTATCTATCTACTTTTTTCTCTTTTAGCTTCGATGCGAAGCTGAGAAGGTATTGGTTTTACTAAGATGTGTTTTTTTTTTTTT
>NW_026101188.1:1361-1850 GCF_025091365.1 Daktulosphaira vitifoliae
GGGGGAAACCTCCAAAAAAATTACAAATTTAAAAATCGCTAATTTTCGAAATTTTTTTAATTTTTTTTTACTTAAAAGTGTCATAACTTTTTCAAAAATGAATATATCAATATAATTATTTTTTATATAGATGCATAATATCATTACCTTTCATTTGGTATATTTTTTCATAAATTTAATCCTTTAACCTGCCCACAAGGGGGGATTTAAAATGACAACTTTTTCACAAAAAATTAATTTTTTTAACTTAAATTTTGAAAATGTTCCGGAAGGTCTGACACTTTTATATATATCTTAAATTAAAGCTAATGTAATATACTTTATAATGGTAAAAAAAAAATGTTGGACTTTGTTTTATCTTCAGGGTAAAAATGGCTACCGAATACTATTTTTGTGTGAAAATTATCGATTTTATTTTTTACATTTTTAACTTTATAATGCTATAACTTATTGAAAAGTGTATTGAACAATATAATTTTTTTATGGGAA
>NW_026101189.1:0-1850 GCF_025091365.1 Daktulosphaira vitifoliae
TTTTTTTTTTGAAAACAATATATCCTTTGAGCGCACATAACATTTTTTCCCTAGAAAATATGTAGACAAATTATAGGTTGTGCAAAATACTTGGCTCAGTAATATATAAAAGGTATGCTTATTATGGTATCACGAGCTAAGGCTTTGTAATCGCACAGTAAACAAAAAGAATAAAAAAAGTGTATCTTATTATGCAGTATATGCTTTGAGGTCGTAGCGTTTGCGTGTTTAACTTCAGCCGTGTGATACCTTGATAAAATTAATACAGGACTCTGTTGAAAAAAATAGGTTGGAAAATAATTTTATGGCCTGACATTGTGTTGGTGGCTGTATAAAACATCAAGCGTTTTTTACCACAAAAGTAGTCAACTCAGTCGACGTAATAAGTACTGAGGTTAATAGATACATAAGCACACATACTACGACATAGGTTATCATGAAAGAATTAAATACATAATATATACATAGACAAATGTGTCCACTTGTACAACTATCCGTATGCTGCAGTAACTTGACTCTGAGTATATATGAATAATTTGTTTTATTATATTGTAGGTGAAAAAACAGGCGCCATAACTAACCGTTAAACTGCATAAGTGGTATCGTATTCGCACCAGTTCACTTTCAATTTGCATAATATTCAATGAGGTTCGAAATAAAAATTTAATATTCTCAGTAATTTTTTTTTGTGATAAGCCTATTGAAATTCACAACGGCGTGAAAGAACATAAAGGTCGAAAAGGGAGCTTTGGAGTGCAGTCACGATAAAATTAAAATTAATAGCACAACTGGATCGAGGAAGTTCATACACAATTACACAAACCAGAATTTAATAGAAACATAATACATATGAATTAAAGCAATGACAGTAACTAGATGTGTTCAATTTAAGATACCATTTTTTTTTTGCCTTCTTGAGGTGTAAATGTAATAACATAAAAAATTATTCAAATTACCATCACAATGTTCAAAGGAATTTCAAAATAAATTATGAATTTTTAAACAAAGAAAAACGAAATTAGTTTTAAGTTTTAATTTTGGCTGAAGTTTATTTGAATTTTTTCATAAACATTTTTTGATCGAAGTAACATTTTATTTAGAAGGATCATTTTTAGTTATTAAAAACAAAACACTAATTTATGTGCACGGTTATTCTAAATTGTTTTTTTTCGCTAAGTCGTCTCGTTTTCTCGAGTATAAACATAATAATTTATTTAAATATTTTGGTTATGGTTTCTTACGCTCCAACGTGTTTTTATAATAAAATAATCGTATGTCAGGAATTTTGTTTAGCCATCTGTTTCAGAATTAATTACAAGACTAGTGCGTAAGCAAAAAGTTAAACACCGACAAAGAAATAAATAGCTTCAGAAGTAAACGAATAAAGGTAAATTAAAAACTCGATAGGCGGCAAGTCGAGGAAAGTAAATCTCGAACAAAAATTTCTTAAATTTCACGGGTCGTTTGCATCGTCGCCGACCGTCACACAGTTAAATATATTATTTTGGCCAACCCTCCCATAGTACAAAAGTAATTAAAAACATATTATACAACAAACCGTGTTGTTTTTTCTTCTAATAATCATTTGTATATTTATACGGTCGGTGTATGAGTGTCGTACACGTTCCGTTATTATGTTAATCGAGCCATATTTTTGTTCACTCGTAAGCTAACGACGGCCGAAGACAAAAGAACAAAATGTCTAAAGCAGTTTTGTTTGGCATAATTTTGCATAATATAATTTAATTTGTATGCCATGCGCAAATTATCTACATTTAATCTTCAATAAAACTGTAGAATAATTATTTGAATAAAAAAACAATAATAATTTATGTATTCTGCAAACACCA
>NW_026101190.1:0-1849 GCF_025091365.1 Daktulosphaira vitifoliae
TTATTTAAAATCTAATTACATATGCTATTATGAAACATGTTATGTGAATACATTTATTTGTCAAGACGAATACAAATTCATAAATTTTTGTATATTTTTATAAATGTATATTTTTGGCTGGTTAAAAGAGCACATTACTCATTGTATGTAAACCGAGATATTAATTTAAAAATAAAAAAATAGGCTAATGGTGTCACAAGCTTTAAGTGTAATCGTTTATTAGAAGCGATAAGTGTAGTATGAACACACGGTATTTATCATTTTTATAATTAATTAAATTTAAATAACATTATTTATAATAAATACTGTAAAATATAACAATAATTTTAAGTATAGAAATTTTCTATTAAAAATAAAATTAGAATAGTCGTTCTATTGCCAAATTAAATTTAATAAAAAGTGATTTTATTTTAATTACACTATAGTTAAATTGTGGAGAGTAGTGGAATTTTTGATCTCACTATCTTTTTTTATCAACACACTCGTATGTGTATTTTACATCGCCATTGTGGTATTTTTACCATGTTTGTAGTTGTGAAACGACGAAACACCTCATATTATGTAATAAAACAAAAATTAATTCAAATTTCATTTATTATTCTTTGAAATAAAATTGTTTTCCAAGGTTATTGTCTTACTTACGGTTCTTGAACGTTAACCACGGTTCAAAATGAGAATATCTTGGATACAGCAAATACATGTACATTTGTAGAAAACAACTTTAAACATACAGAAAATAAATTGTCTAGCTAGAGTGATCAATAAGGTTGTATGTGGCAGTAAACACTTTTTATTATTGCAGTTGCTTATTTTGTTCACACAATTCATATATACAACTAAAAACCTAATAACAGAATGACCTTAAAGAAGACATGGCTCATTTTATGAGAAACGAATGAGCAAAATCTAACATATCCAATACAATTAGCAATATGGCTACTGTGTGCTGTATATTTGTAACAACGTGTAGTTGATTTCATAATAATTAATGTAATTAATACTGTACTGCGATTGCGAGCACTCGTTTTACGTTACTGCCGATCGTGCAAAGCATTGCTCTGTTGAAAAACGTTTTTATATATATCACGTAACATTTGAACAAAACGATAGATTCCAGGAAACCAAACATTCACATATCATTAAAATACCAGACAAATATTTACAGAGCGATTATTTTGTGCGTCGCGACTTGTCGTTGACAAAATATTGGACTTTTTATTTTCCTTTTGATAATAAAGTTAGCACAAGTTGTTACTTGCCATAATAAAAATGTGTACTTTTCGGCAAACCATTCTAAACAATTTAAATAATATTTTTCATTTTTTGATTGTTCAAATAACAGTTATTCCTAACCGTTTTCTACTTGTTGACATTGTGCACAATAATATTAAAAATAGTATTCATTGAAATTCAAATTAGTTCCTTATGAACTCCTCTCCCACGCAGTCTTCTAGTCGCTATGTCAAGCTCGACGGTTGGCTTTCAAAGCATGTAGGGCTCGTGAGCCAATAAACCCGTCCCTGTAATTATATAAAATATTTTTTAGGGTCGATCATATCTACCGCCAGCACACAGTCACTGACAATAATAATCCAGTTACCTCGTGTGTAGATTTTATAATAGAGGTTTGAAATCAATGTATTAGTTCCGAGGGGGCGGCGGCGGCGGTTGATTGAGCGGGGAACCACGGAGAATGAAAAAACAAAATAATAGTCTGTCTGAGTCATGGGCCGGTAGGTGGCGCTGTTGTCTGGCGCACGGTCGGTCCCATCACCTGGGCTACCGGGTCGCCACCGCCGGCACACGATCACGCAGTTCAGTAGATCGGCCGGTTCCCACCGTCACGTAT
>NW_026101191.1:0-1847 GCF_025091365.1 Daktulosphaira vitifoliae
AGTTTTTTATAATATATTTAATTTTTTATTAAGTTTGGCAGGAAGTTACTTCTTTTAAATAAGGGAATACATATTTAGTTATTTTTTAGCAATTCTTAAATTAAGCAATAGAATTGTAACATTCCAGTTAAATAATAATATTAGTAATTCACTTTTTTAAATTAATTAATAATCAGTTTTAAATAATAAGAATTCGGCTATTGGTCTAAATATATCAAGAAATTTTTCTAACAAAGTTTTATGATGAATATTTTCTTTAAGCGATTTAATTGGAACTTAAGGATGTCTACATGCCCTTGTCTCCTCTAGATGCGTGTAAATAATAAATAACACAATTTATGCATTGACGCAAACGCACATGTATTTATTTAAGAATTTACATTAAATTCGTTTAGTAAATTAAATTTAGATTTCATATCATTATTCATATAATTTATGTTTTAGGATAGCTTTACAAGTAATAATTATAATTGTTTTAAATAACCTTTGTCAAAAATATTTTTTGGAACGATTCCATATTAAAAATACATTAAATATTGAAAAAAAGTTTAAGTATTAACTTTTTTCATTATTTATAATGTAAAATTGGCAAGCATATTAGTTAATTAGTTAATATTTAAATTTTTCTGATTATTTAATCATTTTAATTACAATTTATTTATAATAGTTTTGTTTTAAAAAAGAATTCCGTTAAAAAAAAAAAGTGTTTCATTTTCCTTGTAACTTTTAGCTTCGATGCAAAGCTGAGAAGGTATTGGTTTTAAAATTCCCTCGTTCCCCGTAAATGGAGGAAACCTCCAAAAAATTACAAATTTAAAAATCGCTAATTTTCGAAATTTTTTCAATTTTTTTTACTTAAAATTGCTATAACTATTTAAAAAATAACTGAATCAATATAATTTTTTTTATATAGATGCATGATATCATTACCTTTCATTTGGTATATTTTTTTTTATAGTGACCCTTCACTTGCCCACAGGGGGGATTCAAAATGACAACTTTTTCACAAAAAATTAATTTTTTCAACTTGATTTTTGAAAATGTTCCGGAAGGTCTGACACTTTTATATGTATCTTAAATTAAATCTAATGTAATGTTCTTTATTCTGCAAAAAAAAAAAATTTCGGACTTTATTTTATCTTCACGGTGAAAATGGCTACCGAATGCTATTTTTGTGTGAAAATTTTCGATTTTGTATTTTACATTTTTAACTTTATTATGCTATAACTTTTTGAAAAATGTATGGATCAGTACAATTTTTTCATGAGGAGTAGTATTTATATACATCTTTCATTTGACATATTGTTTTTTTAAATCAGACCATTTCTCTATATACGAGGTGTGTGCAAAACTAAAACATGCATGTAGAAAGTAGAACTTGTTCAACTTAACTTTTGAAAGTGTTCCGGAAAGTATGACACTTTTATATATATCTTAAATTAAAGTTAATGTAATATACTTTATTATGGTAAAAAAACATTTCGGACTTTATTTTATCTTCACGGTGAAAATGGCTACCGAATGCTATTATTGTGTGAAAAGTCTCCATTTTATTTTTTACATTTTTAACTTTATAATGCTATGACATATTGAAAAGTGTATGGATCAACATTATTTTTTTATGAGAAATAATATTTTTTAATAATCCCTTTTTCATTCTNATTGTGTGAAAAGTCTCCATTTTATTTTTTACATTTTTAACTTTATAATGCTATGACATATTGAAAAGTGTTTGGATCAACGTTATATTTTTATGAGAAATAATATTTTTAATAATCCCTTTTTCATTCGACATACTTTATCTTAATTAAGATACTAATAATGAACTAGCAGATCATGTAGCTTTT
>NW_026101192.1:0-1845 GCF_025091365.1 Daktulosphaira vitifoliae
AATTGGTCGACCCGGGGCCTATATGACACCCCTAGGTGCCCCGAACACATGATCGCACGATATTAACGAAATGACAACCTGCTCGTCGTCGCAATCAAAATATTAGCCGAGACGCATCTAATAAAACGTCTCGCGATAACCAATGAGGGGCACGAGTTATGGGAGTGTCGGGGTGGTAAAAATCACAGCTGACACGCCAATATACTGCTAACAGAGTGTAACAGTTTCATGAACCGATGAATATTAATAAAACTGGAACTCGATGCTTTTTGAACGAAACGGTACCGTCTCTTTTTTAATGGAAAATCAAATTATTGTCCGAAATGTTTTAAGGTCGGCGGCGAGCAATTCCGAGGTCGTCGGATACGCTCCGTGACAAAATCCGTTCGGTTAGTTTGACTATCAGCACAATAACGTTTATTGTTTCGGACGAAGGATATTTTGTTGGAAAATCGACGGCGACGATGCATTTACCATAGCAAGCAAAACGATTGACTAGATTAAAAACGCACAGTCAAGGTGAACACATAGAGGACGTTTTTTTTTTAACAATATCGAACATTAATGAAAAAACCACCTGCGACAATAGCGTAAATCTGCTCTTTAAACGTCACAATAGCGATGGTCAGGTTATTCGACGATAACAATAACAAAACGTACTCTACAAGTGTAAAAAGATACTTTTTGTTCTAAATACCTTTGCGTTTGATTTTGGTCAAGTCCAGCACCGTAGTGGTGCCGTTTGGTCTTGTACGACCGGCAGTGGACAAATTCAGCGGCTGATCGTCCACCGCGGCCGTTTTGGTCCAGCCCAGGATGTCGGCTATTTTGTGGGCCGTCGGCGTCCTCGGAGGATTGCCGTACACGTGAGGATGCCACGTGCCTCCGATGTAACCTACCGCCGGTTCCGGAGACGGCGTTATCGTGCCCCCCCGACCAAGTCCACCGCGAATGTTGCCATCGGTGGACGTCAAGTCTGCCGCCGCCATCGTTGGCGGCTTCCCGTTGCAGTCCATCATCTGCATCGTCAACATAATTTCACATGTTTATAGGCAAGGCACATATAACACCGCACATTTCGAGCACCAAAGGGCGCGCCATCGGTTACACGTTACGTTACAATATTAATTACAATTTTATTATTATTATTATTATTATCCGGTAAAATGCACAAAATAACAATAATAATAACAACGCGCACACACGCTACGATACAGGTTTATTGAACGGAAAAAAACGATTTCAACGAAATCGCGATGATAACGACGAAACGGACAAACGAGGACGACGATTACGACGAACGATAACGTACGCGCGCGTTGTGCGTCGGACGGTGCCGGCAATGACTGTTAACGTGACTGTAATGCGAGTTTAACAGCTACTGAACGGGTGCGCGGGGCGTGCGCCGCCCGTCGTCATCGCTGTGTGTACGTTCATCCCCACCGCCACTATCGTTTACCCGCCACCGCCACCGCCGCTCGTCAAAAGCTAAACGACCCGCGATTCCACCTTGTAAAATTACTCACTTTTCGACGGGTAAAAAATGTTACCATCGCTAATATTATTACCAGCACCGAGCATTTCTCCGTCCCGACTTAGGCGCATTTCAAAACTATTACACTTTTATTCGCCTGACCCTGCCGGCGTACATCAACTTCGCCTTAATTAATTTACACACCGTGTGTCATAATTAATTGCCCGTCATAATTACACTATTTCAGTACTCGTCTAGAATAGCAATACATTTTGAATGTTTCCCGTCCGAGAATCATAATGCAGTGGGCTATCAACTTGGATTTAACTATACGGCAGCGTTGGGAGACGCGTTTTTTAATTGAAACTTTC
>NW_026101193.1:0-1845 GCF_025091365.1 Daktulosphaira vitifoliae
GACAGCGAAGTCTTTCTTTAGTGCATTACGGAGATTCTGTGATAGACGTTATTTTTGTGCGGACGTGTATTCCGATAACGGAAAAAACTTTGTTATGGTTAATCGACAACTTTGAGAAGTGCATGGACTTTTAACTAAACCAGAAGTTAAATAGAGAATTAAGTAATAAAGGAATTCAATGGCAGTTCATTCTGTTAGTCCTCACTTTGGCGGATTGTGGGAGACGTTTTATAAATTTGATAAGGCACATTTGCTTAAATCAAATGATAATGCTCAAATTAATTATGAAGAATTATTTACAATACTTGTTCGAATAGCAGCTATATTAAATTGTGACCGTTGACACCTTTATCCGCGGATCCAAGTGACTTATCTGTTTTAACAGCTGGTCATTTTTTGATAGGTGACTCGCCTCCCGAACGGGACGTAACAAAAGTTACGGAGAAAAGACTAGCTCGTTGGAGACGTTTTGTTCAAATTACACAAAAAATATGTATTCGATGGAGGAACGAATATCTCAGTCAGAAAAAAATGGTCTTGGTTTGAATAAAAACACTGTAGTTCTTATGCGCGATGTAAACTTGTCCCTTATAAAATGGTCGATTGGAAGAGTAATACAAGTTCATAGTGGTTCTGATAGTGTCATACGAGTCGTTACTATTCGTCAGCAACCGGTGTACATAAACATGCAATTATGTCCATTACCTTTAAATTACAGCGAGTTCAAATAAGTAAAAATGTTTAAATATGAATTTTTGGTAATTTATCTTAAAAATAATTATAACATTGAAAAAATAATAATGATAATTAGTCTAAATATCGTGATATGAATTTTTTGTTTTTATGTATGTGTAGACAAAAGTATTAACAAAAAAATCGTCGTGTTAACATTATTAACACGATGAAAAAACATATTAGCAATTTAAAATGTATTTTTAATATACTGTTCATTTTTATTGACAAATCATGAATCAAATAGGTTCTCAAAACCAATTTTTATAAATTTGCAAAAATAATTTTACTTTAGAATGAAATAATGGAAATTATATTTATACTAAATTATTAAATAACAATTTCATACAATATTTAATTGCTTTAACAGATAATTATAATGTACTTCTAAATCAATAAAATACTAATCACGAATAAAAAAGGAAATAGAAATTCATTTTGCTTTTGATATAATCCACCAATTTCTTAAAATTAAACACTATCTACAGATTTTCATCGGAGCGTTTCTTATGATAGTGATTTTAACCACTGCCAGATTAAATCTATACAGTACCAACTATGCCCATCCACACTGTGGCATGACTCCACTGTGATACCGATTTTTTAAATCGGACCATTTACCTTTATACATAAGGGGTTTAAAACTTTAAATTGATATATTAGAAAAAAAAAACTTTTACAACTTAATTTTTGAAAATGTTTCAGAAATACTAACATTTTTATATTTATCTTAAATTAAAGTTTACGTAGTATAATTTATAACGAAAAAATTTTTTTTTGTTTTTTTAAATTTATATATTTGTTGATTTTCAAATCGTCTTAACTACTAAATTATTGGTCCAAAAGTTATTATCGACCAATCATTTTCTTAATTAGATCATTATTATCTAATAAATATGCTAGTTAATTATGTTACATTACTAGCTTATTTTTCGAGTGGCAACATACANTACTAGCTTATTTTTCGAGTGGCAACATACATAACTTATGTATGTTGTCATTTGCATCTTATATATATATAACGTTATTACAATCTTTGAACATATTAAAATTTTTTTAAGGTTAATTTCATTATTATATTTTGAGTTTTTCTAGTGCACAATTGAATCTTAT
>NW_026101194.1:0-1845 GCF_025091365.1 Daktulosphaira vitifoliae
GGCCGTTAGCTACCAAAGGCAGAATTATTTTTAATGCCATTGTTAAATGTTTCAAATCGTTAAAATATTAACAATTTTTTTTATTGAAACGATGATATGGTTTTTTGGATTTCGATAAACACACGACTGACCGAGGATTATGGCGGTTAATTACGCAGTATTAACACAATTGATAGCCGCCGGGTGGCTTTTAATAATATTGTTTTTGGCTTAGCCTGAATTTCGGTCCATTGTTCCAACAATAATAACATTGACCGTTTACAGACACATACTCACACAGTCGTATTAAACCCCATTGGGACGAAGTAATAAAAATTAGCAGTACTGGTAGGGCCGAGAGCAAATCTAGATATCTCGTTCATCAACACCGACATGCAGTCGGTTTTAATGTAATATCGTTATTGTTTACATCTCAGTCACTGGTCAGCCAAAGCGTTTGTCAGTTGCAACAACGCCTATTGTTTTCTGAGTGAACTGTGCTACAGATACCTGATTAGTTAAAATTGTTAAATTAGGTATGGTGGTTTTGTTATGAATGCAAAGCGCGGTCAAAGCAAACTGAATATCAAACTCGGTGTTTTTACGAATGTTCGGCTGATCGATTTTATATTGTACTCTTTAAAAAATAATTAAACTGAAAATTATTCAGGGATTACTCTTTTATTAAATTTGATTTCTTTGTTCACGTTTCTTGTGCACAATAGTTTTACAACGTAATGCTATTATTGTACCGTACGATTGTACTTTATTTTTTTATACAATGACCATTGGGGATGTAGATTTTATTAAAATAAAATAAGTCTTTTTCACATTAGAGTAGGGAAACTGAAGATTGGGTCGGTGGCGCGAAAGAGATAAAGAAATGGAACTCTAAACTATATAATCTCCAAAGTGGGCTTTTTACTTGCCGTCACCCTTGTTGCGGAAATATTGGATTTCAATTGAAAACTCGTTTTTCTCTATCTGACCCCGAAACGTGGACAAGATGGATTCATTTGTCACGGCCTAGTGCGGTGTGTATGTATAGAAAAAATAAAACCACCCCTCAGGACACATTTTGGTAATCATAAATTCACTTTTCTAACTTTTGGCCGCGAGGACATGTCCTTTTCACGCTGTTTTTGATATATTACTAGTTGGTAACTTTGCAACGATAAAATACACACACACATATATATAAGCACAATATCTGATAATGCGGAGACACAAGAGAAAAAAAAGAAAACGTCAATGTAATGTATAACAGCATCTAGATGTTTGCCGTAGCGAATATCTTTTCGAAAAAATACATAGTAAGGTACTTAACATTGTGTTCGGTGGGCGCTTGCACTGTATAAACCGGTCTTGAAAAAAAAAGTAAAACGCATGTGCCGTTCATTAGCGGTGCACGGGAAAGGGAAATTTTATTGGTTTTTCGAGTGAATTTATGACGCATTATAAATAAATTCAAGACTTTTCATTTGGGATTACACGCATCGGGTACAGCACAGTGAAGTGTAAATCACGACCAGAGCGCAATAACACCGGAGACCGATTGGCCAAGGCAGACTTCCGTATGGCGCCTTAAAATACGATGCCGTTTGACAGTCATTGTGTAATAAATACAATAACTAATTGCCGATGCATCGGACAACACCGTAAAACACAACTGCGTATATCATTATGATTATTGCATTGGTCCAGACGGTTTCATTTGAATTTTTTAAGCGAGGTNGAGACGGTTTCATTTGAATTTTTTAAGCGAGGTTTTCGTTGTGCAAGAACGTTTTAATTCCACTTTGTCATTGCCAACGCCGAACAAAGAAGACATTTCTGGGCCCCGACGATTATTCCAGCGAGTGTGGA
>NW_026101195.1:0-1844 GCF_025091365.1 Daktulosphaira vitifoliae
AAAAAAAAAAAAAAAAAAAACAAAATGAAAATATATTCGCCTTTTTAGATTTTAAACATCGAGTGAGGGAGAGACTTGTAATTTGTACGTTACAAACGACCGGACACAGGTCTCTAGAGACAAATGGTATTGTGGTGGCGAAGTGGGGCGGTCGAAATAGTTACGGAGTATATGTACACCACATTTGACTTATCAATATAACGAAATCCATTGTATAAACGACTTACGATCAGGGTAGAGGGTTTCGGTCGACTACCCGTGACCATCGCTTGTATTTTTTATCGCCCTTGTCATTCTTTTTTTACGGACTGTCGGATTTCTCATGAAAAAAAGAGGAAATAGATGTATACGTCAAGCTTTTTTCCCTTCGAGCGAAATAGTAGTGTACGATTCAAGAAACATATGTTGGTAACGAGGCGTGACGACGTACAAGTCACAAAGATTGATTGAAAAACCAGTTTACAATGAAATATTCAATGTACTTAATGTAATTTAAAAGTTATTAATAGAAAAATATAACTATATTTCAAGATATTTTCACTAGTTGAATTTAATACATACAGCTGACAAAAACATCACGTTATAATATACATATGTTTTAACGTGTAGTATAATTAGGGAATATACCGACACAAGTTGTCGTAATGGTAAGTAAATCCTTCTATTGAACGTACAGACGGAACGGTTGAATTACAGAAATCGAAACGATGTATAAAGAGATCATCTCCGCGGAATCGTTATCGCAGTTCGGAGAGCGACGAACTCTAATACAACCGGAACGTTGCGAGGGGACAAATCTGAATGGCATTACTTAAAGCAACGCGACTTCAATTATATACTTGAAAAAATGTAGAAGAATACAGAAAGAAAAAATAAAACAAAGAATCACGGACGTTGATAAAAAAACCACGATGAATTATAACGCAACAAAAATATGTAAAATGCATATGCTTGTCTGGTTCAATATGTTTTCTGAAAAATAATATATACGCCGCCCCGGGCTCACATAAATTGTACCGGACGACGACCAGAAGAGATTGGGGTGACGGCTAATGCGTTCGAATTTATTACCAAAACTCCCCCGAGATAGTAAAGGGTGAGCACTCAACTGCCTATGTTAATACAGACATATAGCCGTAGATATTAGGTAAATATATAAATATGTTTGTATTTATTTGTGTAAGTGCTATGTAAACAAAAGCAGTTGTTTGTAATGTGAAGTACGCTAACCGAAAATAATTACTACAAAATAAATTAGAAAGACAAACAGGTATACATTAAATTATTGCGTTACAACTTTTATCAACAAATTCAATATGAACTTTTAGAGACTTGAACCTGTCAACAACCCCTAAGATTAATTGCGTGGCACAAATTTTTCAGTAAAGTCACGATGTTATGCTGTCCAGAAAACTCGACAATCAATCTTGGAGAAAAAAACAATATCAACAAGTCCTTCGGTGTTGGCCGTCAGTCAAAATCGAAATCTTTATTAAAGTTACTGAAAAGCAGCCAATAACGATTTGTGAATATTTTTCAACTCCTTAAAACTTACACATGAAATACTATAAACGTCCGAGTAATATTACAAAAGGCTGTTATCGACCTGACCTGGAAGTTATAGGACTCGATAGCGAGAAAAGGTAAATTCAGCTACTACTTTTTCGAAGTATCGGGGAGTTTGACCTTCATTGTATTACAATAACTCTAATAATATAAAATTTAATAGAGACTACTGGATTTATGATAACACAGAGACTGCACGCGTCACCATACGACCCTCAAAACAGCAAGAGAAACGCTTGTTGTTGTTGTTATTACTGTGGTGGTGACGTACCAAAGGC
>NW_026101196.1:0-1842 GCF_025091365.1 Daktulosphaira vitifoliae
ATAAAAAAAAAAAAAAAAATGTTTGGGCTTGAATATTATAGTGCTGATGAGCCGTACAAAAAAAAAAAATGTGCTTGTAGGCATGAAACGCATTCGGAATAATTACCCACAAAGCTAAAAAGACACGACAATGCGCGTACATATTTTAAAAAATCATAATTAATGCAACTATAATAATATATTTGCTTGCAACGTTAAATAACAATCGTGTGGAGCAAATGCCGCACGATACCGACACGTGGTGTTCGTACGTTACACGTTGTGTGTGTCATACACACAGCACGAAATTGGACGGAGGAATGCCAAACTATTATTTCTCTAATGCTTTCGGTATTAATGAACCCAATCAGATGTATCGTCATATCTGTCATATCGTGACCCCGAAAGACACGGTGTAGACCGCTGAGCACTTGCAGATTTTTTAGTTTTTCGATTTTCGTCAGTTCCATAATTTTTACAAATATTCAACTTTCAGTCTGAACGTTACCGCGTACATCTCGTAACGACACCTTAGACGTCATTACTCAGGTCGTTGTCATTTTACGACACTCATTATTGATGCAATTTGGGTCACACTATTGTCATCATTTTCACTAATGGTTCAACATTTTTGGTTTCAATTATTTAGAATATTTACTGAGGATTGCTCTTAAATTACCCTATACCTAAATAGCCTTTTCTTAATATCAGTAATTTCGGTGTTTAATTTATCAGTGATAATTTCATTTCACATTTTTCTTCTACGTGCCACGTTCGATAGCATAATAAGAAGAATGCGCACTGAAATAATACTCGACAAATGTAATCGGATAATATAATAAAAGAGGTTTGCAAATTGTGTAAAAATTATTATTTGCCAGACGTGGGCTTGTTTGTGTATAATTATAATTATTCACGTTACTTTAATCGTAGAAACACGACATTTTTTCCGTTAGTTATACGATTTATAGTACCAAAGGTTAAAGTCTTCACTCGAGTCACTTGTGTAATTTAAATAATATTTTTTCTTTAATTCAAACGCTACATTATTCAAAACAAAGGTAGTTGTTGATTAATGCGCAATAAGCGAATAGGGTGCTTAGAAATATTAAAAATTAAAAACGTGGTAATGTAATACTGTACTAAAAAATAAAATGAAAAAAACTGCATCTGAACTGACAGTCGTTTGAGACACGAGTACCTTTATAATGAAATAGGAATTCAGCGTTTCCACAAGAATAAATAAACGTTTCTCATGTGTCACGTGCATTTAACATTGCTCGTTGAATAATTTATTTTAAACTTATATTTCACTAATTCTAAAAGAATGTTTAGTTTTTTCGATCTGACCATTATCTTCACTCTACAAACGTGTACATGTGTGTTTCATCTCATTATATGCTCTCAAATGCGATTAACTATGAGTAGTTTGTAAGGAAAGCTCCATATTATTACAATTATTTTCAATCTAAAATCATTCAAATTTTTGTAAATGGTGACATTACCATTATTTACCCTCTTGCGAGACCAGACAACAGACAATAAATAGACTCTTAATAGTTCCAATAATGTTAACCGGTAGCACATTTTAGATATTTTTAAAGAAGCTCTCAGTTAATTCTATTTAAATAGATTATGGAGCTTATAGGTTTCACAGCCAATTTTTTCAGGTTTCATCAATGGAGGTACAACTTAATTTTAAGTTAATATTGATCAGAGATGTGAGTGGCAGAAAGTGCCAAGTACAGAGGGCACCACTAACACAACGGCCTTTATTTTAAACATATTTTAAGCAAATCTGTTTGTATAATGACTTATTGAATGATAGCCATTAAAATAAATTGTTTGATAGAAAACTGACAG
>NW_026101197.1:0-1842 GCF_025091365.1 Daktulosphaira vitifoliae
AATTGATTTGAAAACATATCAAATTAATAAAACAACTTTGCAAGCGTGTTATTAAATTAACTGAAAATTGTATGAATAATTGTTTACTCAGTACTTTTCTTAAAACCATTTAGAAAATGTAAATCGATAGATTTATATGTTATTTATAAAATTATCGCAAAAGGTTTTTTTGATGTATCATAATCACTTTTTAATAGATAGTATATGTAATGATACTAAATACTACTTTTAATGATGTTAAAAGTTTAATTTTTTGTATCTGAAATTACAAACATATTCAAGATTCCACATAAAGTAAACAGCACTCAAATGCAGGTAATAGTTTTAAAAATATTTGTAACATTAAAATAACTGGGCGTTAATGGCTAAAAACTTGTGTTAAATAAACTTAAAATTTTTGAACATGTTATGAGGAAAGAGGAATCGGAAGCTGTAAGAACAGTTATGGAAATTAATGTTGATGGAAGAAGTGGCAGAGGAAGATCAAAAAAGATATTGAGGTATGTTATTAAATGTGATATGAGGACGTATAGATGATATAGGAGAAACTATCAAGTTTAGGATAATGGTAGCCGATTCCAAGTAATTGGGATAAAGATGTGTAAAACGAAGAAGAAGAAGATGTTTTAAGGACAAAGAGTAATAGTTAATGAGTAAAAAATAAATTCTAAAACAACACTTTGAAAGTGTATAAACAACAACTAATTATTTTTTATGTTAATTCGTTGCTAAATATGTAATATAGTTTAATTCGAAAAAATATTGCCTCCATGACTTTCTTCCAGGTGCAAATAGCTGCCGCAATTAAAAATATGTACTTTTTTAGTTAAAATTCTAGATTTTATAATTTTAGCTTTATATAGGTATAACTTTTTGTGTATTGATAAAAACAATTTTTTTTTATAAATACTTTATATATTCCTCTTTCATCAGACATACTTTTTTTTAATCAGATTTTCTGTATAAAGGGAAATTCCCTTTATACAGAAAAGGCCAAAACTTAAAACACGTCTATAGAAAATACTGCAGTTTAACTGAAATACTGACACATTTAGTTACTAATTTTATGTAAAAATATAAAAAAATTAACACATTTTTTTTGTTATATTTATAAATCAAATAACATTCTAATCAGAATATAATTAAAGAAATAGGTATATAATTTCAGTAAATTTTAAATTCAATTATGTAACTGAACCGAACACTCCAATTTTGGTTTAAACATCGCTAATTATACTATATAACAACTTTTTTTTTTATGTCAACATATGTTTTATACTGGCTTATAAAATAGAAAGTTCTCTTATTAAATAAATGATTTGTCGATAACTACATTTGGACCAGTGCTTCGGAAGACATTAACATTTTTATACCTAGGCGAGAGGAGTACAACTGAGAAATGACTAATAAAAAAATTAGCAGCATTCGCGCTTAACTCTATACTGTATTTTAAAATGCTAATAACTTTCAAAGTATTGGTACAAAAGTTTTAATCAGTCATTTTCTATTTTATAAACTAGTTACCATTTATATATAAAGTTCATACCCTCATACGATAAATGGTATGGACCTAAAAATTATTTTTTAACAAATAATGAAATACATATGTAACTAACAAAATCAAAAAAAAAAAATCTGTCAAAAGGGTTATTTTAAGAGAAATTGAATGGTTAGCATTAAAAGAATCACACTGTGTATTTATATTATTATTACTTCTTATTATGTTCTTAGACTTGACGTTTAGTGTGTTTATTCAATTTCTATATTGACCAAAATATATTATGAAAATAGCGAAATATGCGTGTAATTAGTATGAAATAATTTGACTAATGATCAAAGCCT
>NW_026101198.1:0-1842 GCF_025091365.1 Daktulosphaira vitifoliae
TCTTCGTACACACATTTTCACATTCACTTTTTTCCACCTTTATATCTATTTTCTCTTTCCTGTGTTACGACACTATATACTTTAATATACTAATATTTTTGATATTTATATTAAGTTTAGAGTAACTTCACTTAAATATCTAGATATCAATATAAAACTAAAAAAAGTTTTACTTAATTGTCATAATTTTATATTTTTTAAAACTTTATCTCACTTTTATGAAAGATTATTTACTGTAAAAAATTAAGCGTCTAATGGTTTCATATCAAAATAATTTTGTACAATTAAGTGATTCCTTTAATGAAAAATAAAAAAATAAAATTATTATACAGGCTAAACACATTTTCATGTTTTATATACAATATAAAAACAACTATTCTGTTTCTATAGAAAAAAACAAATAATTATTTATTTATTTGATAAATTTACATGGAAATTACCTGCATTTACCTATGTATTTCTAGAGTTATCGACTATTGAAAGATCATATTGTATTATATTCGTTTTTTCTAGTTAAATTGTAATTTATTTAAAAATGGAAAAAATGCATACGGCCAACGTGACAAATACAATTTTATTATTTGAAAAATTAATAAAAAGCTCTGAAAAGAGCAATGTAACAAAAGTGATTATCACAAAAACAAAAAAAAATGAACATAATTTTGATTTAAATAGGCCAAATCAAAAAGATGATCAAACAATTATATCTAGCGACGCCAAAGCTCCCAATTTTACAACTCCAGTAATCAATAAAAACGGGGAGCTCAAAAAGAAGAAGTTTAAAGGTGAGTCAAGGGTACATTTAGTTTAATTGACTAGTGATAAAGATAGCAGCAGCCCCATTTCTGAACGCCAATTAAAAATTAAAATTGCTAATAATTTCAGAAATATTGATCCAAAATTTGTAATTCACCAGTCATTTTTATAAAATATTAAGTTGCCAACCCTATAAGTTGTAATACATGATTCTAAAAGTAATTAGTAGCTTATACATAATGTAATGTAGACAATTATAAAATTCATTATTGTTTTTAAATGCAAATAAAATGGGTTATATTAAATTTATTCTTCTTTTAAAGTATATAGTATTTATTACTTCAGGTAAGGCAATTCCAATTGTCAAGTATATAGTCATATTTAAGTATAAATAATAAATAAGCAGTTATGCATTTCATTTTAAAATTATAAATAGTAATTTGTTTTAAGGAATTTCGAACAAAATTGCTTTTTTTGAAAAGAAAGCAACAACAATTAAGAATTCTAGCAATACAGTGATCAAAAATCAAAGGGAAAATCTATGGGGTACAGTAAATAAACGAAACCAAATTAAAGATACAATTCAGGTAGGAGGTAATAGTGACCAATGCGTACTAGGAGGAAGACAATATAAACACGACCAAGACATTACAGAGGAAGAATACAAAAATGATATAGATAGTAATATAACTAATAACGTAATAAAAAGAAACGAACATTTTCGAATTGAAGGTGAGGCTGAAGGCCATGTAGAGGAGGAAATTGATTTTATACATGAACGAGAATTGTCAGAGAGGAACAAAACTGATAATAATATTAGGATAACAGATAGCACAGAATTAAGGAACCAATTACTAAAAGTAGAAGGTAAGTGTGAACAATACGTACTAGGTGTAGGTGAAGACAAACAAGATCAATACATTTTAAATGNAGGTGAAGACAAACAAGATCAATACATTTTAAATGAAGAGAACAAAACTAAGGATGACATTTCAATCTATGTAGATGAAGGCGTATCGCCTATTTTTCAAGCCAATAACTCGTCCAAAAGTAATAAAAAGAAAAAGAAAAGGAAAGGAAAGAAAC
>NW_026101199.1:0-1841 GCF_025091365.1 Daktulosphaira vitifoliae
GCCCGATTACAATTTCCCGGTTTTTTACACAAAAGTTGCAAAGTCTATCTGCTGAACCACGAACGACCAGTAATTATGAACCCAGTAAGTAATTAATCATTATTATTTTTAAATATCTAACAAAAGTTTTTCTTATGATTTGATATGATAATAGGTTTCGACTACAAAATTAAATAATTTTACTTTGTAATTTATTAATCTTTTAACTTTATTTGTGTGTTACTATTAGTCTATAATATTCCAAATTTTTTGGTAACATGTTGCTATATAAATAATTTCTAAAAAAATATATTCTTAGTTTCACGTACATTTAAAAATGGATTTTTACAATTATAACAAATTTTATAATACGCTCAATTGAGTACATATTTTTAACAACTTTCTTTTATTGATTTTTTTAGTTAAAGTAAATCATTAAAATTATTTCAGTTCTGCATATTTCAATTGTAGAATCTTTTTAAACACCAAAAGATTACTATTATTTCTATTTAAGTGATGTCGATAAAAATGCAAAAAAATTTTGAGCTATTCTGATAAATTTACAGTAAATAGGAATATACAATTTCTTGACTGCATATTAATCTTAATAATATTATTTTAATGATGATTAATTAGTTATTTTCATCAACTGAATAAATTTTAGATTCGATGCGAAGCTGAGAAGGTATTGGTTTTACTAAGATGTGTTTTTTTTTTTTTTTTTGTGTCTGTTACCACTTTTTCTCAGCTATCGCCGAACGGATTTCCTTCAACGATACGTCAAAAGATCGTCAAATCGTATCTAATCGAAGATATTACCCTCAAAAATTGAAAAAATCTCCCTCGTTTCCCGTAAATGGGAGAATCCTCCAAAAAAATTACAAATTCAAAAATCGCTAATTTTCGAAATTTTCGAAATTTTTTTTACTAAAAAATGCCGTAACTTTTTCAAAAATGAACATATCAATATAATTTTTTTTTTTATAGATGCTTGATATCTTTACCAATCATTTGGTTTATTTTTTTTATAAATTTAACCTTTTATCAGCCCAAAGGGGGGATTTAAATTGACAACATTTTCACAAAAAATTAACTTTTGAAAATGTTACGGAAGGTCTGACACTTTTCTATATATCTTAAATTAAATCTAATGTAACGTACTTTAATTTGAAAAAAAAAATTTGACCTCTGGACTTATCTGCATGGTGAAAACGGCTACCAAATGCTATTTTTGTGTGAAAATTCTCGATTTTATAATTTACATTTTTAACTTTATTATGCTATAACTTTTTGAAAAACACATATTAATAAAACCAATACCTTCTCAGCTTCGCATCGAAGCTAAAATATTATTTCTTATAAAAAAATAATGTTGATTCATACACTTTTAAATATGTCATAGCATTATAAAGTTAAAAACCTAGCACAGGGGGGTCGCGGCACAGTGAGGACGTGGCACAGTTGGATCAAGTATTATGATATCTGACAGTGATTAAAATCACTATAAAAAAAAACGCTTCGATGCAAATCTTTAGATAGTGTTTAATTTTAAAAAATGGGTGGATTATTCCAAAAGCTACTTGATCTGCTGGTTCCTTATTAATATCTCGATTAAGATAAAGTATGTCGAATGAAAAAGGGTTTATTAAAAAATATTATTTCTCATAAAAAAATTGTGTGGATCCATAAACTNTAAAAGAATAATGTTGATCCATACACTTTTCAATATGTCATAACATTATAAAGTTAAAAATGTAAAAAATAAAATCGAGAATTTTCATACAATAATAGCATTCGGTAGCCTTTTTCACCGTGAAGATAAAATAAAGTCCGAAATTTTTTTTTTTCATAATAAAGTAAAT
>NW_026101200.1:0-1841 GCF_025091365.1 Daktulosphaira vitifoliae
GAGGACTTTTAGTATGCCATTAAACATACCTTAATTCAACTTAAAAAAAAAAAAATTTGGTTGGGAATTTTTTCCGCCATTTGCCAAAATTACTCCTTCGTTGACTGGCCTATATAGGGAATCTTATAACATAAATTCAAAAATTTTAGGCATAATAATGAAAAACAAAAATGTATATACATAATTTCAACACATTTTTGGAGAAGCTTTTAATAGTATGTATGTTAGTAAAAAGTAGCTTAAACCGTAGGATGGCTAGTTGTGCATCACACTAGAATGCCGTCTTGTCTTAAGCCTGTTTAAAATCGCTATATGACCGAGTGAGAAGGTCACCTGGGTGAATTTCAGCCTACCGCACATCCAATAAATGACGTGTAGACAATAATTATATAAAAATAATAAAACAAATATATTAAAAGTTCTGCGATAAGTAATTTAAAAATTAAAGAGCGTTTGGCAGTGTCTTTATTACTAAAATTACTGACAAAACAGCTATGAATAAATAGAAAATATATAAAATACGACAAACAATTAAAGATTTAGCTGTATAAAATAGAATATATTAATGATGAATAACGACGGTGAGAAGTGGACTGTATGTATGCTTTGCGTTAAAATGTTGAAGATATAAAAGAATTGATGACTACACGAGTAGACGCTTAAGAAGTAAATACTTCAGTAACGGACAGGGCACAACAGGATGTGTAAAAAACAATAAAATGTATGGCAAACTATGGTGGAACAATAACAACAAACAATAGACAGATGCGTTTGTTCTGTATAGAAATAAATATAGAATAAATATAGTTTAAAAAAACACGCTTTTAAACTATATTTATTTTTCACTTTATAGTTTCATGTTATACTATCAATATCATGGTTGTAACTGGTAAAGGGGAATCAGGGTTCGATTCCGGAGAGGGAGTCTGAGTAACGGCTACCACATCCAAGGAAAGCAGCAGGCGCGTAAATTATCAACTCCCGGAACGTGGAGGTAGTGATGAAAAATGACGATATGGTAATCATCCTTTGTAATCGGAATGAATGCACTCTATATCTCTTATTGAAAATAAAGCGTGTTAATATATTTTTTAATAGTAATTAGAATACATGTAATATCTATTAGGAGTATATAAATATATGTACGTAAGGCGTATGGCACGCGGTCGGTATTGGTCAGTCAAAATAAAACTATGTTTATATACATATATAATTGATGACAGGCACGCGTGTTCGGGTACGAAAACCAAAAATAATATTATACAGGAAAATATTGTTGATGGAGAGTGGTGAGCGGGGTGAGGTGAATGCGTACGTCTAGTGATGGGCATTTTCGAATATTTTAAAATATCGTATAACTATTCGAATTGTGTTTATACAACCGAATAGTTTATTTTTAGCATAAACTATTCGAATATATTGTGTAACTATCGAATAGTTCGATAGTTACTATTCGATATTTCCCATCACTAGTTACGACCGTCTATTCTCAAGGCCATAGACGACGGGATACGCGAAAATAATAACACGTGGCGCGTGGTGAGTTACAAACAACAAACATGTGAAACTAATATAAGAATGTTAAAAACGTACAATATTATTCGTTGAGGAACGACGGTGGACTATACACGGCCGTCAATTTGCTGTGCTAAATGGTCGAGGGGGTAGGTAAGCAAAGGCGCTAGAGATCAACTGTCACACGATTGATGCGCTCAACGGTGTTTGTGATAACTGCTCCTCTAGGTTTTTGTTAAAGGCAATCTCAACCAAACAATGTATACTTTTGAAATTTTAGAAGGGCTAAGCTTCTTGAATTTATGAAAATTATCTGAACCAAAATA
>NW_026101201.1:0-1840 GCF_025091365.1 Daktulosphaira vitifoliae
TACATAACAAAAATAAACTATTCATCTTTTCATGGTTTGTAGATTTTTATTAGTGAATCAGATTATACGGTAATCCTCACAAATTCAATCAGGAAAATCAATCGTTTAATGTACTAATAAGTGATTTTATATGACATACTAAATCACTTTTTAACGATTCTAACAAATTTTAGGCATTGTCTAACATTTGTTTTTAATCCCTCGTCTTACTTAGTTCCAGAGTTATGTAAATTTTAAAAACTTTTATACATAATACAAGCGGCAATTTTAATAGACTAGTAAGTTTATTTATATTTCTGTTTGAAATAATTATAATTTATGTTTAAAAATAAACAATATAACAAGAAGAAATAAGTCAAATTTGTTACAAAATATTCTACAATAAAGGCCAAACAAATAATTAGTGACAACATTGCCGTCTTGGCTGTCAAAAAATATATCTTTTATAATCATGATTCATTACAATACTATTTTTTTATTATCAAACTCTTTAATAATAACATTTGAAAATCGTTAAATATGTTATATTGTATTCTTAATCAAAAAGTAAAACTTTTAAAGTGTTTTTTATCCTATTCTTTTTTGTACGTTAATTTTATTTTTCTGGAAGTGTTTATGGGGTTAAAGAGTGAAAAGTAAACCTAATTTTGTTTTCTTTATCATTTTTATAATATTACAAAAAAAATATCAATTTTAAAATTTCCTTTGAAAATCGTTAACTGACATTTAAATTAAGTAGGTGAGCTAACTTGACGTGTGTACAATTGATTTTGATATTACATTTTTTAAAATGATATTTATAAATATAATAATAAGCAGAAAAATGTAATTGAATAAAGTTTGTTAAGAAAATAGTTTTATTTTAATTTTAAAATGAAAAAACTTGATGTGCGTATTGTTTTTTTTTTATTAATGATTTTATGTTTTAATTAGACAGTAAGCACAACATATAAATTTGTTGACTTTGTATTTATTTAGATTACTGACAGTTGTCAGAGAAACAGCCATTATTAGGTTTTCAATCATATTTCTTAAGTACAAAGGTATCGTATTTATGCTTTGAAATGACTTATCGGTCGGACTATACATGGCCTTTATTTGCAGAAAGACAGCAGATATTCAATTGGGATAAATATGAATACAAAAGTCAACGGAATAGTTTAAATATTGCACGAAAAAGACAAGATGTTTTCCGTAATATTGCGACTTTAAAAATAATTCCGAACTCAGAAAAATTGTATTTTAATTATAATGCTCGACCAAAACCAATAATTGGTTCCCAGCAGCCAATCGGACATTATCCTACACAGGTTAGTACAATTTGAATACATAAAAAATGTAACAAATAACTACACGTATGGAGTTAAATATCGCCATAAAAAATGTTTAATTATTTAATAAACTTGTACATTTCACTAGTGGTTATTAAAAAATAACGTTCTATGAATATTATCTTCAATAAAAATTTCATGGCTCCATGGTATTCAGAAGAGAAACAACACATTATGTAGAAAATGTTCATAAATATGTTAAAAGTGTATTATTTTCATATTTTTATTACATTTTTAAAACTATAAATTTCAATTAATGTTGTTAACTTGTAAAAGTTTTTTAGTTAATATAATTGCAAAATAGTTTTTTCAAAGAATTTTCCGTTAATAGTGTAAAATTGATGAGGTTTATGGAGAATTACGCTGTTTTTACACAATATTTAATGCATAAAATGAAATAAAAATTACATTTGATTAGAATTCACCGTAATTTTTAGTTTCTTTTTTTTTTTTTTATAAATAATTGGATAATATACTTTGTATATAAAAAAATAATTATGACTAGTACA
>NW_026101202.1:0-1840 GCF_025091365.1 Daktulosphaira vitifoliae
TCATATCATTACAATTAGTTATAATGGTAAGAAACATCACATATTTATCTTAATTAAATATTTAAGTTAAGAATCGTGATCACAATATATGAGTTTATTGAGCTATTCTTTGGCACTAGGCACTAAGTGAATAAAAATAATTTGTAGGCTTCAGGCCTTGCAACGAAATTGATTAAAAAATGGGTTCTTAAAGTTTGTTCGAAAGACTTAATAACAATACTTATAATACCTAATAGATAATACGTTCCTGTTTAGTCACTTAGAAATAAAAAGGTCATATCGACATTAAAAAAAAATAATTGATAAATACAATACTAATAAGTGTTATTTTGTTACTTTGATCTCAAACCTCATATACACGAATAACTGATTATTTATGAAAATAATTTGTCCCCACAAATTATCCTTATAATCCCACTTAACTCTAACCTAATAATTTATAATTTGATCATTCAAGGACATTTTACTATAGCTCTAGTTATTTTTGATCGTTATTATTGACTTTTCTGAATTTCTAGTTTAAATCATTTAAGATTATCAATCATTGTTATATAAATAAGTAATAATATAAACAAAAGATCTCTGTAATTTTTATTATTATTTACAGATATTGATATACATTATATCAGCTCATGATTCGTATAATGGACAACATTTATTAAAATTTGAGTTGCCAAGAATTCTTCTTCATAATTGTTTTCATGTTCAAAATGTTGGATTATACTTAATTAAAGAAAATGGTAAATAATTATATATAAATAATATACTATGTCAAATACTACATTATAATTAATTAAAAATTGATCAGTTATATCTTATTAAAAGAATATAAATTGATTTGAATATTTTACATTTTTGTTATTAGTTTAATTAATATTTTAATTATTGCAGGTAAAGTTGAAGATAAGTTTACTAAATCGACTTTTAATTACATTCTATTACTCTTAGAAAAAAAAAACACTTTAGAGGAATATATTAAACAAATTGGAGGTCAAATATGTATTTGGCAATGGAATGATGAGGAGTGTTTAAATAGATCTAAAGTGTGTTCTGTAGGATTACTAAAATACCTTAAAAAAAATCCAACTGTAAGTATTTTAAAAAGTCTAAAATTTAAGTTGATTTATTTAAATACATTTTCAAAGGAATCGATGGAAATGAACATTTTAGATTTTGCTTATCACATACGTTTATAGCACTTTTACAAAAACTTAGATCAGTCTCACCTTTAGTTAAGACATATTTGATGAGATATATCTATTCAATTTAAAAATTAGCTATACCCTTTTTAAAAAGATTTACAAAAACTACCTTCAACAAATATTTATTTCACATAAACAGTATATGATAGTTGTTTAAATCACAATCAAATTTGAATCAATATGATTTCATCATGCTTTGCTCTATTTATGCTAAGTCCCAGTTGTATTGGGATATTTTTATATTAAATTTCTTTCTTTTTTCTTTACAGTTTCTTCCATATAAAATAGAGGAAGAATATTTCAATTTTCTTGACATATCCTGTAGCAATGATGAATCAATTGAAAAAATTTCTTCTTTAGATGAGATCCAATATTTTGAGGATTGTCAACATATAATTTACTCGATTTATGAAGATAATTCATATTTTTGGCAATCATTTAAAACAAAATCTAATAAATGAACGGATATGTGCTAAATAGAAACAGAACTTATGTAATTGAAATATATATATGTAATATATGTAAATATGTAATATAGGTATATATATGTAATTGGAAATTGCTTTATTTAAGAGCTTACGTGAACTCTTTCTTAATTTAGACAGGTTAGCATTCCACCAAGCTACACCCTGCCCTGT
>NW_026101203.1:0-313 GCF_025091365.1 Daktulosphaira vitifoliae
AAGTTGTCATTTTGAATCCCCCCCTGTAGGAAGGTAAAAAGTCAGATTTATAAAAAAAATATACTAAATGATAGGTAAAGACATCATGCATCTATAAAAAAAAGAATTATATTGATCCATACTTCTTACAAAAAGTTATAGCATTATAAAGTTAAAAATATAAAAAAGAATTTTTTTACAAAAATCGTATTTTTTTTATTAAGTTTAATGTCTGTTTTCACCATGAAGATAAAATAAAGTCCGAAATTTTTTTTTACCATTATAAAGTATATTACATTAGCTTTAATTTAAGATATATATAAAAGTGTCAGAC
>NW_026101203.1:638-1141 GCF_025091365.1 Daktulosphaira vitifoliae
TGAAGATAAAATAAAGTCCGAAATTTTTTTTTACCATTATAAAGTATATTACATTAGCTTTAATTTAAGATATATATAAAAGTGTCAGACCTTCCGGAACATTTTCAAAATTTAAGTTGAAAAAGTAAATTTTTTGTGAAAAAGTTGTCATTTTAAATCCCCCCCTGTGGGCAAGTAAAGGGTCACATATAAAAAAAAAACATACCAAATGAAAGGTAATGATATCATACATCTATATAAAAAAAATTATATTGATATATTCATTTTTGAAAAAGTTATAGCAATTTTAAGTAAAAAAAAATTGAAAAAATTTCGAAAATTAGCGATTTTTCAATTTGTAATTTTTTTGGAGGTTTCCCCCATTTACGGGGAACGAGGGAATTTTTTTCAATTTTTAAGGGTAATGTCTTCGACTAGATACGATTTGTGATCTTTTGACGTATCATTGAAAGAAATCGGTTCGGTGAGAGCTGAGAAAAAGTGGTAACAGACACAAAAAAAAA
>NW_026101203.1:1258-1839 GCF_025091365.1 Daktulosphaira vitifoliae
TTTTTTTTTTTTTTTTTTTTTACAATATTAGTCGGTCAGTAATTAATATAGTTTTTAAATAAATGGTAATGGCACCGATAAATTAATTTTCGTCTTGTAATTTTTAGACTCGCGTCCGTTGTGCCCATACGAATACGCTGGAAATCGCTGATGGTTTTAGTTTTTTATTACGAGGGCAATTCAAATTTACACCGAACCCTAACCGACCCGAAGAGTGCTGGCTCTAATTCATAATCGGTTGTATCGCACGGGTAACCGATTTTTACTTATTTTATTTGAAATAAATTTGCTCGCTTTAATTATAATTCGAATAATTATTAGGTATTTCATTTATTATTGATGACTCTTTATGATTGTTTCTTATTGAAATAATTTATTGACAATTTCACAGCAATCGTAATAACAATAATAATGTTGTAGTTATATTATATTATGGTAATGACAATTTTTAGATTGTATCTGTTGTGCCAGGATAACCGAGCTGTAAATGTTCACTGTCGTCGTCGCTGTTGGATTTATTGCAAAGGTAATTCGTTTTCATTAGTTAAAAAAAATTTATTGCTATTGACTTTTCTTAAAAT
>NW_026101204.1:0-1836 GCF_025091365.1 Daktulosphaira vitifoliae
AAAAAAAACGCCACTTTAAGCGCTAACTCGTGTTGAAAATCCGGCTCTGAACGTCTGATCTAAGATAATTTACACGCGAGTTATAAAATTTAGAAAATCTGCTTTAAACGAGTTTACTCTTGTGAGCCATTACGTACGTACTTTTTTTTTAGATAAATAATACTAAATTTTTGATCGGTACACCAAAAATAGTAAATATCGCATGACCTTATAAATAATTGGTTTTTCAGACTCTAACGCCCAGAATATAAAGACGGACGAGTTTTATTTTTAATTTTCTAAAATATTTCTTCTATACAGTGTCTAAAGCAACTACAACATAAAAAAATTTTCCTCTTCGGTACTGAGATCGAATGTCAAAACCTATTACGATAAAAAAATAACACGCGTGTTATTTTTTTCTATCGTATAAAAACATATAAAAATTTTGCAGTCTATGTATATAATTATGACGGTAATTCCAGTGGTTGAAGTTGTCACTGCTTGTAGCGACGCTACTTTTGTTGTAGTTGTATCGGAAGCGAACTAATTTTGTTAAAAAAAAAAAGTGTCAATGTATCCACATCGTCTTTTGGCCTCTATTCAAACCGTTTGGGGTTTGCTTTGTCTTACGATTGACAAGTTTTTACACCGACTGCCGCCGACTTGACGTAACCTTGTGGCTGTGGGAGCAATATGGGGGAGACAAAGAGTGTGTGTCACTGTTATAGTTCTTGGATGGGCGACCGTCCGGCAGCAAACGGTACAGCAGAACGCGTCATATCGCTAAGGCGACGACTGATTGATCCACTGCGCCACACCGTACCCGAAAAGTGTCAATAAATTACAATTAATAATTTCTATAGTAATACGATTAATTAATTTCTATTGTTTTTAATCAATATCGATAGCCGTTTTAAAAATACTGTTATATTATATTGTTTTTGCAGATGACCTCAAAATGTATTATACCATTTTTAATCCAAACGACTGGTTGTTTTTAATAATATTTGGTTGTCGTGTTATTCTTAAATTATTGCAAAAATATTGAATTTTATTTATATATTCATACGTAAGATAAAACGATACGTCGTAAAATAACAATATCGCATTGTTTTCGCAAAAAAATATGGTAAGTACACGACCGACTCGCGTGATGAGCGCGCGTTTGTTTAAATTATATTTGAAAAAATTGCCATTGTTGAGATAATAAAATTATAATTTAAAAAAAGTTTAAAACATTACTATATTTTTTAATCCAAAAATATTATCTTACCCGAAGCGACCGCTCGCCCCACTCTCTCTACTATGTGATAATTCGTAAATTTTATAGTATCGAAGAGAAACAATACAAGTGTCTCGATTAACTAATCGATCACATGTTAATGCGATTATCTAGAGTATTATTAACGACATTATTATTATTAACGTCAAAATATTAGTACAATATTCCCTTCTAGACTTCATTTATCTATGAACTTTTACCATGATTTTTAGAGAGCTAAATTTCATTTCAATATTATACGCGACACATTAAGGTAGCTCGCTCAACTCTCCTAAAAATTGTCATTTTACACATTCTTAGATACGAAACAATGTTTTATTGTCTATTAAAAAACTAAGAAATCGATTATTATCAGCTCCCGTATGTAGCTAAGGACGTATCGGTATTGTTAATAATACCAATACCTTAATTACAACATAATTATATCGTGTGCTTTTTGTTGCCTGTCCATATCAATTTGCGCAACGATTAAGGCAGCAACTCACTTTTTCTCACTTTTCAGAATATCGAAAATAAAAATTACTCTCCGAGATTACACGCTATATGTTTATCATTTTTTTTTTTTTTTTGAT
>NW_026101205.1:0-1835 GCF_025091365.1 Daktulosphaira vitifoliae
TGCGTGGACCGCCGTGGCCACTAATTTCGTGCCAGTGACGAATAATTAATTTAGAAAGATATGATGTCTTGGCTAGTAAAATTTGATGCTTTTGGCTCATTGGTAATTTAGCATTAGATAAACGGCCACCGACACATATTAAACCACGACTATCGATAAATGGACGGAGACGGGCGACTGGTTTTATTGACACGGGCAAATTGTGTGACAACTCATAATGTAATTTACTGAATTTATAGCGCTGTGAACAATGGGCGATAATAAGAGCCGCATTATCTAATTCACGACGTACTAACGGACCGCTATCAGTAGGTCGTCGTCGACATCGATTAGTAAAACGATAGATATATGCAACAACGCGTAGCATATGCGGGTACGATGAAAATCGACTGTACCATTCATCCTCTACAACAGTAGCACTGGTAATTAAAGTGACGGTCGTAATCGCCTTGACTTCGGGTAACTGTTCTGTTGGTATACAGGAAGGTAGATCATCACTCCAACGGTTAACAGGAGACACCAATAATTCAGGTCCATTCCAATATAGCCCGTGGCTCACTAGCTCGCTGGGCAGAAGTCCTCTTGACGCACAATCAGCTGGATTTTGGGCGGACGAAATATAATTCCATCGGCAACTAGGGAGTAAAGACTTTATTTTGAAAATACGATTAGAGACAAAGATTTTAAAATGTTCATGCGGGACATTTAACCAACTCAATACCGTAGTGNTAAAATGACATTTAACCAACTCAATACCGTAGTGGAATCTGACTATGCATAGACACCAAGGATTTGAAGGCGAGTACTTAGCGTGTCCTTCAGACGGGCCATCCATCGTGATAGTAAAAGTGCACCGCAAAGTTCAAGGCGGGGAATAGTGGACGCCTTAATTGGGGCCATTTTGGTTTTGGCGCCTAACAGTGATACAACCGGTTTTTTATGTTGCCCGTCCAACCGTAAATAAACAACAGCTGAGTAGCCCCTCTCAGATGCATCACAGAATCCACAAATATAACACGCGATGTTGCGTCGGGTACCGATAAAACGTGGTATACGGGCGTTTTGTAATGAAGGCAAATCAGCGACAAATGTGCGCCACAAGTCCAAAATATCACTAGGCAACGGTTCGTCCCACGTTAAGTTGACCTGCCATACCCGTTGCATCAACTGCTTAGCATAAAATATAACCGGACAGACCAGACCGAGTGGGTCAAAGATGCGCGCTATGAGCGACAACATACCTCGCTTAGTAGTAGTGGCCGGGACGGCCTGTACGTGATAGTAAAACGTATCTCTACAGTGGTCCCACTGGAGACCGAGTACTTTCGTGCCCATGGCGTCGTGGTCATCAAAAGGTAGCATACCTATCACACGATCATCCGGCGAAACATTATTTAAAACGACTTCTGTGTTACTTGCCCACTTTTTTAAAACCATACCCGCTCTACCCAAAACTGTAATAAGCTCTGNTATCTCCCCAAAACTGTAATAAGCTCTGATTGTAATTTTAACGCCTCTTCCACCGTGTCACCACCTACACAAATATCATCTACATATGTGCTGAATAATAACGCATCGCGAACAGCCGGAAATTCACCACAATACTGTTCAGCTATATTATGTAAGACTCTAATAGCAGTAAAAGGCGAACAATTCANTTAATAGCAGTAAAAGGCGAACAATTCACCCCGTAGGTCACCGTATTTAGCTGGTATTCACGTAACTCGTCGTGAGGCGACGCGCGCCACAATATATGTTGGTAACAACGATGCTCGGGTAACATTAAAATTTGGCGATACATCTTGTTAATATCAGCCGTAAAGGCAAAGCGTGAT
>NW_026101206.1:0-1835 GCF_025091365.1 Daktulosphaira vitifoliae
CATAAAGCTCATCGAAATATGTTACCAAACTAATTTAAAGGACTACTTACAAACATGATTTGTTACGTTATTTACCCTTTAGCGCTATCGATGTATTCTTTATGATTCACCAATTTGAACGACAAGAATCCGAAGTTCAACTATAACTAAAATTTAATGAATTCTTATGATTATTTTCTATTCAATTGAACAGTTATTTATTTGTGCATATTTATTTACTCTTATGGAAATTTATGCTTTTAACATTACATAAATTTATACAATTTTTGTATTCAACTTCTTTTTTCTGGAAGGTTAAATGTTACAGTTTTAGTATTAAAGTGATTTTAAAATTTTATCGTGTGAATATAATGGCTATAATATTATATAATGATTGACTGATAAAAAAAATTATTTTTATTTTAAGTATTCTTTAAGTTATAATTAATAATTCAATTTGCCTGTTATATAATTTCACAATTTTGAAATGATTTTAGTATAGATGTTCATAAAATAATAATTGATTTTAATGCTAATATTGAAAACTATAAAAAGACCATTCGATTTTTTTTACAACTGTTTAGCTTAACGCTTGATATGACTATTTAATTTGTTATTTTTATTTAAATGAATATTAATTAAAAAATTACTTAAAGAAATCGTCAAGTTTTAAATCAAATATTAATAGAAATAAAATTAGTTTTTATTTCAATTAAATGATAATATTAATGGATAATATGAATATAAAACTTATATATCATGAGAACTTATAGTATTTTTAAATCTAGTTTACTAAATTATTAATTAAAATATGCTTTACGTAAGTTAAGTAGTCACGTGCACTTTAATGAAGGTATTTTTACTTATATATGATATAATTTTGAAAATAAAAAATTATGCTCCTTTTTCATAATTTTTTTAATACTGTAAATAAAAATTAAAAATATATAATTTAATGAATTTATTTTTTTATATATTTATATTGCATAGACATCATTATATTAATTATGGTATAGGCGCATTGATCATTAGTGTAAATGAGTAGGATAAATAAATAAGGTATTCGAAGATCATCTCTTTATTAATGAGGAAAAACAAAATCGTAATTTTATTGTAGTATTTTAATTTAAGAGACAGTGAAATCATTTTATAATGAAAACNGGATAAATAAATAAGGTATACGAAGGTCATCTCTTTATTAATGAGGAAAAACAAAATCGTAATTTTATTGCAGTATTTTAATTTAAGAGTCAGTGAAATCATTTTATAATGAAAACGAAAAAATTAATCGATAGAAACAACACATAGCTCTATATATATTTTCTNAAATTAATCGATAGAAACAACACATAGCTCTATATATATTTTCTGTGCCACTTCTTATCACACTTATATGTATGTATACTATATGATTTAATTTTAAAAACAAAAAGTTATTTATTTAATTACAGACACATTTTGCATTTTAAAAATTATGTCTACATAATGACTCTGTCTATAAATTTAATGCTTGTGGTATTGTGGTAACCCTTTTTTTTATTTCTAGAAGACATTGACAGGCAATAGAATGACATAGAAGACATGTGAAGCTTTAATTAGATTAGAAATAAAATGTATTTTGTTGACGGTAAAATTTGCATAAAAATATCAATATAAAATAAATTACAATGACCAATTTTATTTTAAATAACTGTAAATAGAGTCTCTAAAATAGAGAGACTATATAAAACCTAAATATAAAATGAATAACCTAATGAAGATTTAAGAATTACGCCTAAACATGATACTACATGTGTATAAACTGTTTAACAACCTTTCTTCCATATTTCTATTAGATGAATAATAATTAAAGTTTG
>NW_026101207.1:0-1834 GCF_025091365.1 Daktulosphaira vitifoliae
ATTTATAAACTCATAACAATGTTTCTTACTATAATTGATAATAACAATGCTGTGTACCTGCTAATATCGATGTTATAAAAACCTATTAGCTACCTATATTTGTAATCCCTTGTGTATTATATCTGTATATTAATTCAAACATTTGAAACTTTAAATGATTATATCTAATAAACGAATTAAGTTATATTAAAAATTCAAATGCCATTTACTATTGAATTAAAAACTCAAACATTTTATTAAATTAAAAATATGTGTTACCATTTAAAAAAACAAAGTTGACCCCCTTCCAAGGCATAAGGGATGAACTTAAAAAGTATTACATAGTTAAAAATTCAAGAATAATGTGTAACTAAAGATAATGAAAAAANAAGGCATAAGGGATGAACTTAAAAAGTATTACATAGTTAAAAATTCAAGAATAATGTGTAACTAAAGATAATGAAAAAAGAAAATGTTTAAATTATTATTATTCTGCAAGTAATTGAGTGGGTTATGATAAAAAAATCACCCTGTATATACAATAATAATATAAAATACAAACATACAACAATTAATAATATAATAAAGATGATTGGTCCTTATTAGCAATACTCATCATTCTATAAGATGGCTGGTTTTTTAGGTAGTTGGTATTACATTTAGGTACAGAAAAAAGAATTAAATGACGAGCGTGAAATGGTGGAACTTTAAATTTGATTAGCTGTAATAGTTCAGGAGAGTCTATATGACCATCAATAAGACGCCTGCGAAAAGTTAAATTAGCTTCAAGTCTCCTGTCAGCTAACGTAAACAAATCGAGTTGATGCATTATTGGTGTATAGTCATGTGGCGGGTGATCAATTTTTAATTTATATGCCGCAAAGTTTAAAAATTTATGTTCCACTCGTTCAACTTGCTTTATATCACATGCAGTAACTGGATCCCAAACAATCAAACCATATTCTAAAATTGATCTAACAAAAGAACAATACAAAGTCTTTAAAGAAGATACTAATTTAAAATCATAACAAATTCGCCTAATAAAACCTAAGCCTTAAAAGCTTTGCAACACATTTTGTGTAGGTGAGCATGAAAATTTAATTAACGATCGAAAACAAAACCCAAATCAGTAATTATATTGCACATAGATAACAATATATTATCATTAACCCTATACAAGTAGTTAATATGATCACGAGTTCTATAAAACGACATTGAATGACATTTTGAAATATTCAGCTCCAACCCACGATTTTTAGCCCAATTTACCAGAGAATTAAGATCGTCCTGTAATAATAAGCAGTCCCTAAACGAATTACTTTTTAAAAATATTTTGAGGTCATCAGCAAAGAGAAGGAAACGGCAGTTAAAAAGTGAACTTTCAATATCATTGATAAATAATGTAAATAACAAGGGAGAAAGATGTCCGTCTTATGGAACACCAGATAGTACATCAAAAATGTCTGATTTTATACCAAGTACCTTAACAAATTGCTTACGATCTATTAGATAAGATTCAAACTACGACAATAATGGTTCACCAAAACCTGAATCTATTAGCACTCTCATTAATAACTTATGATCAACGCGATCAAAAGCCTTGGTAAAGTCTGTGTAAATTACATCTACTTGTGAGCGATTCATAAAAGTCTTAAATATATAATTAGTAAAAACTAGACTTTTTGTCGTNTAAATATATAATTAGTAAAAACTAGACTTTTTGTCGTTGTTAAGCGACCAGGACGAAATCCGTATTGCTCATCGATTAAAACCAAATTAATAATTGGTTTAATAGAATACAATACTAATAAATCAAAAAGTTTGACTATATGGCTAGATAATGAGATTGGTCTAT
>NW_026101208.1:0-1833 GCF_025091365.1 Daktulosphaira vitifoliae
AATTATATACTAATCTAGGCTTTTTTTATGACGAAGTAAAAAATGAAACTTATTATGTTCATGAATGGAAAATTCAAAAGAAAAAAAAAAGTTTATTTAGGTTTTAACTGTTTATTTGTGAGAGACACGGTGTTTCTATCAAATGATTTTTAATATATGATAATATAAAAAGATAAAATAAATTTATAAATTATATTTACTTGCGTTTAGTTAGTTTATATACTGTATCAACATTTTTATTAGGATTTGTAATAAACACGTATAAAATGTTTTTTATTGCATGTAATTAACGTATAATAGTTATAAATTTTCATTGTTCTTTAATAATTTACAAAATTATAAAGCCTATTTAATTGCTCATGAGAACGATTTTATTTTAAATAATAAGATTGGTTTGCATAAAATGTGCAACTGATATTTATGTACAAAATAGTATAATAAGTCAATGTATTTAATTAAAAATATGATTTTAATAATGCACCATAAATCAGTTTTATCCATACAAACAATTAAAATCATTCATTTTTAATACTTTTAAAGTATATTGTCGAATTATATTTGATATTATATAATTTTACTTTGAATTTTATTAATTTTTTATTTTATTTGTGTGTGCTACTACCAGTCTATAACATTCCAAATTTTTTCGTAACATGTTGCTATATTTTTAACAATGGATGAAATAAAAAATTTACTGTAGATAGTAATTATAAAATTTCCTGATTGCATATTAATATTAACAATACCATTTTCTATATTTAATGATGTCAATTTCAAACTTCCAAATTGAGCTAAAAGTTATTGTAATAAATTCATTTTTTTTTATTATAAACTCTCACTTTAAAGGACAAAAAAAAGTAGGTTCAAAATGATTACTTTTAACATATTAAAAATCAAAATCAATAATAATTTGGAAACAATTAATTATAAAAATTATATAATATATAAGTAAAAGAATTACTAATCTGGATATAGTTAAGGAAATAGAAGTTGATGTTGCTTTTGTTATTATCCGCCAATTTCTTAAAATTAAACACTATCTACATATTTGAATCGAATCGTTTCTTATGATAGTGATTTTAATCACTATCAGATTAAATCTATACTGTACCCAACTATGCCACGTCCCCACTGTGCTGGGTTCTTATTAAATAGTTTTCTCATTAATTGTTTCTCTTATTAATTATTAATTCTCCTATTTAATTTTTATTAATGGTTTATCACGCAATAGATTGTTGGAGATTCGAAAGCATAGATTAAATTTTACTTACCTTATGTCCTGTGTAGTGCAATAATATTTCAAGTAATTCAATGTTTATTTTGGTATTAAACGCACTACGTATACGATTTACAGTATACGTCATATAGTCCATATAATTACTTACAAGAACGATTCAAGATTTTAAATAATATAATTTAATTACACAAAGTTTACGACTGATTTTACTTGTAAAAGATTCTAAACACTCTATATTTTATTATAGATATAATTTTATTTTTTAATTATTAATTTTTTACATCTGTTGAACAGTATTTTTTTTTTTTAGAAAGTATATTTTATTAAGAGATCGACACCAATATTGCCTAAATATTTCTCCGGTCTGGCCAAAACAAAATTCAGAAATATTTATATCTATGTAAAAAATGTATCAAGGCGGAATCGTGGTGGCCCAATGTGTCCCGGAGCTAGCACCTTGAAAGGATGCGGCACAATAATTACCAAGACAAAAATTAATAAAATAAAAATAAAAATAAATTATAAGATGGGGACTTGGGTTTTTGTATAAAGTGTGAACCTGATGTTGTGGTTCTATCGGAGTCGTATGGTTCGAG
>NW_026101209.1:0-1831 GCF_025091365.1 Daktulosphaira vitifoliae
TGATATCTATATCACAATTGAAATTGAAACATTGTGATCTTAAAAGTATATAAATTTCATTCAAAAATTTTTCATTTTTAAATTATTTTGCACAACATAAAGTTATGAATAAAATAATTTTAGTGACTGGGGGTTCTGGTTTAGTTGGGAGTGCCATCAGAGATGTTGTAGAACATGAAGGTAATGCATTACCTGATGAAAAATGGATATTTACAAATTCAAAAGAGGCCGATCTTAGGTTGCTTATAATCATTATCCATAATTTGTAGTTATATTTTATCAATATAAATCTGTTTTAGCAATTTACAAGACACTAGAACCTTGTTTGAAAAATATAAACCAACACATGTAATTCATCTAGCTGCAATGGTTGGAGGTTTATTTCATAATATGAACAACAATTTAGACTTTTTGGTAATATATTTTTAAAATTTATTTGTTATTAAAAAAACAGTGCAATTTGTTAATCTTAGTAATTGAAAATTATGAAAAAATGTAATGTTAACTAATTTTAAAACTTGGGTAACAACTACTAAAAAAGAACCCTATGTTCACTAATATCATTATTAATAATGTTTCTATGTATTTTTTTCAGCGTAAAAATATTCACATTAATGACAATGTACTTGAGACTAGTTATCAATTCAATGTAACTAAAGTAGTATCTTGTCTTTCTACCTGCATATTTCCTGATAAAACTTCTTACCCAATTGATGAATCTATGGTGAGTAAAATTGTTCTTGTAGGTGTTAACAAAATATCATTAATTTACCAAGGCTAAAAGCCATAATATAAGTATTTCTCACTAACTCTTGGTTTTCAAGTATAACAACTCAGAATTTACTCATCCTGTTAAAACAGGATGAGTAAATTGCCATTGATAGCAAAATTTATTTCAAAAATAAAATTTTGAGCAAAAAATATAAGGTTCAAAATTAGAAATTTTGTAAATTTTTTACCATTGTCCCCCGTATGAAATTTTGACTATGCCACTGTATAAAAATAATACTTTAAAGTGATTAAAATTATATAGGAAAAATTTCATTTTAGTATTCTAATTGGGAAATAAACCACTCTGATCACAATTCCACATAAATTAGTTACAGAGGGCAAAATTTCTGCTGGATTGCTCTAAAAAACATAATTTAAGTAATATAGATTTTTGTATTTCTAGACTTTTTTTTACTCAACTTTTTTTTTATGAGAAGCTCAATTTTTTTGTAGTTAGGAGGGCCAATACATTTTATTTGCCGTTGAGATTAGTATGCACCTCAACTATGCTATTTATAACTCTCAAATAATTACTTAATTAAATCTTAAGTTTTATTTAATATTTAATTATAAATTGATGTAATAAATTAACCAAATAAAGAGAAATATGAAGTTGTTTTTACATCAGTTGTTCCATGTAATGTTTATGGACCGAATGATAATTTTGACTTACAAAATGCTCATGTTGTTCCTGCTTTAATTCATCGTTTATATCAAGCTGTAAATAATGGTAGTTAAATTATTCCTCTTAATTTGTCACTTTTGTATTTTATACTAATTTTTTAATATTAATCACTTTAAGTCACTATTTTTTTACTTCATTACTAAAATACTTTCTTGAAAACTATAGATGTAAAAAAATATTTTTAATTTTTCAGCAGTATTCTATGTGTAAAAATCGAAATATTATTTAATACTTAAAAAGAAATGTATGAATATTTTTACTAAATAACTTTTTCAAATAATTAAATAAAAAATGTTTAAGATATAAGAGCAATTGCAAGCACTGAACATTAAATAACAACTATGTTTTTTTATTATTATATTTTTCAAGCAATTT
>NW_026101210.1:0-1830 GCF_025091365.1 Daktulosphaira vitifoliae
AGGCGCGAGAGAATATTACGATAACAAAGATTATTTACATATACATTTTGTACACTAATGCATGAACAATATGCACTGGACATTGCAGATGTGTTGAAAAAATCAATTCAAAGAAATATTGCGTTAAAGTGTTCATTAGATTTCGTGACAGTTTATGAAATATAGTTAATGTTAATAATAGTGTTAATGTAGAAGTATCCATAACTACACAAAATCTTTTTATTACTCCTTTCGCTTTAACACCATCGAGTAATATTCCCGAGTTGATTACTAATATTAAACATCTACTGCAAAAAAAAGTCCCAAGAGGATGAAACGCGTGGGAGTGGATAGGTGTTCAGAGGTATAGTTTTTTAGATATTAATAGTTTTAAGTATGATCCTATGAGGGGAGGATGTAATTCGCAACCCAACACAAGTTTTTGAGTGATGGTTGCCTGTTATTTTTTTACTCAGAGTTAAAATTTAAGACTCACCAGCTCGAAAATTGTATGCGTGTTTAAATTGTTGTACCAAAATCCCCCAAATCATCATCAAATTTCAGTATTATAATAAGCAATTCCCCGTCGAATTTGTTATTTACGCAGATTTTGAGTAGATGTCAACACCTACAGCTACATGCGATCCAAATCCAGCGCAATCTTTTTCAAATAAAATTAATATTCATGAACCTCATAGTTTTTCTTATTTTATTAAATGTTCATATGATGAAAATTTGGATCGCATGGAGCTATATCGCGGGGAAAATTGTGTGGAGGTGTTCATCGAGAAACTTAGAAACCATATAAACTGTATAAGCGACATTTACTCAAATCCCATATCAATGATACCATTAACTTTAAGACAATAACATGATCATTACTTAACAACTGTATGTCACATTTGTGAAGGTCAATTACGATATCATGATAAAGTTTTCGAGCATTGTCACTAAACGGAGAAATATCGTGACGCTGCGCATAGAGATTGTAACCTAAATTATACGGTTCTGTCATTTATTCCCATAATTCTGCATAATATGCAGAATTATGATTCTCACTTTATTATTACAGAACTTGGTTTTGGGGATGATGATAAGGGTATTAAAGTAGTTTTCAAAAACGAATGAAAAATATATGTCCATTAAAAAAACAATTAAGATATCTAATAATAAGCGGCTGACATTGAAATTTATAGATTCTTTAAACTTTTTACTATCTTCTCTTGAAAATTTAGCCAAAACTTTGACACCTCATCAATTTATCATAACAAGGAGAATGTACACAAATGATGATGAAATCTTGATGATGTGTCATAAGGGAGTATTCTCTTACGAGTAAGTAACTGATATGAACAATCTGAACGAAAGTACATTACCTCCCAAAAACTCGTTCCTTAGTATAGTAAATATGAGTGACATAACAGATAAAGATTACGCCTATGCAAAAAAAGTATGGGAAAAATTTAATTGTATAACATTGGGAGATTATTCAGATTTATGTTTAAAAACCGATATATTTCTTTTAGCTAATATCTTTTAAAATTTCAGAAAAATGTGTTTAGTAAATTATGGGCTTGATCCTTGATATTATATTATTACCCCGGGATTGAGCTTCAATGCTATGAAACGAATTACCGGGGTAAAGTTTGAATTAATGACTGACATCGAGATGATTAGTTTCATTAATAACGGAATTCATGGGAGTATCTCTCACTGCGTATCTCATTATCGTCGAAACCGTCAAAATATTTATTATATCTCGATGCCAACAATCTTTATAGCGCAGCGCTTAGTCAACCCCTTCCACTTGGTAATTTCACATGATTAAAATAATCAGAAATCGACGCGTTA
>NW_026101211.1:0-1830 GCF_025091365.1 Daktulosphaira vitifoliae
TAAGTACAGAATGATAAAGTTATTGATACAGATTAGTTCGGTTAAATGAAACTTATTTCTATTCGCTTTCTTTAGTTTAAAGTGAATATAATTAGTTTTCATGGGTTATATTTCTTAACCTTGTTGTTTAATATTTCATATAAATAAACTAAATCATAAGCTGTGTTGGTTATCGATGTTGGTTCTTTGATGAATATTCAAGTATTACAATAGCCTATAATTGCTACTCTTTGGTTTCTGAAAATCATTGCAATTAGAATTTTTAAGTATTCGCGAGATCATTTTTTTAATTAAATTTAATGATATCAAACTGATTTTGCTGTTTAAAATACAAAGGAATATATTAAGATGATTTTTTACTACATTTGTTCTCATAATGGATGTGTAATTTATTTAAGGATGAATCAAACAAAATTTTGTTAAAATGTTCGTAAAATAAAATTTATTTAAAATTCTCATTTAATATCACTTGACTGATGAGGGTTATATTCATTTGATCTCGCTGTATAATTTCTTCCATAGGGTTAAAATAACCCCGTCGGTCGTAACAGTCAACACGCATATTTTCTACTCGGTTGTAGACACGACCCTTTATTTTTGCCTAGTTACAGGGTAAAGACATGCGCTTGTGAGATTTAAACAAGGGCAAGGTCATCGTCCTTTCATTGCCGCCGTCATCGTCTCCACCCCAACCGATCAATAATAAACTTTGCAGCGTCGTATCTGTACTCGTTTCTTAAATTGTTTATTTAGCTGAAACAATAGAGAATCATAAATGAAATTCAATAAGATATAATTTAACGTTGACATACTTCGTAGTTAACTTGTAAATACGAACATAAACAAATGTATATGTTTTCGAAAGTGTAGATCTCATTAAGCCCACGGGCGATCAAAAAGATTCTTTCATTTTAGATCTACTGACAGAATTCTATTTTATCTTACACGATTATCGCCCACACTCCATTCTCAAGATTATAGTTAATTTTGAATTAGAATCAGAAAAGAAGGGTCATTAAACTTAATTTTTTTTTGAGAGATAATTAAAAATATATGATTAAAAAAACGGCGATGTCAAACATTTGAATAAATTACTCTGTTATTATTAAAAACTGGACTTAATTGTTTTTATATTATATATTTGTAAAAGCCATTTTATACAGACCCAAGTTTATACAAACTCATTATGGGCAATGAAAATTTACAATGAATATTGTGTTTTTTAGCTTTAAATATGTCAAAAAAAACCCTATTTTAATGTAGATGGACATTTAGGTGCCACTAATTTGAAAAACTTCTAGTTTCTTAAAATTAAAAAAAATATATCTCAAAATTACACTACCGTAAAAATTTAAACAATTTTTTTCTGCATTTTAAAATAGATGTAATTTTTTTTAAACAATGATCCAAATGAGATTTCAATTGAGTATACTAGAGATAATAAACTTATCTTTTGGTATGCTTATTAAAAAATTCGATAAAACCTATGCACTAGACTGGTTTAAAAGAGACTACTTACAAATATGGGTACCTGAAAAGTCTTATAACCTCTGATATTATTTATCTTAGTTAATTTATATTATAGCCAAAAATTGCGTAATTCCTGTAAAAATGCGTAACTTTTTTCATTTTGTTATAACTTTTTTCAAAATTACATTGATTCTAATAAAATTATAATATGCCAGATACAAAAACCTTTTTTTCAGAATATGGTTAGTAAAATTTTAATAAATACTGGGTTAATTTGTGTAAGCTTATTTAGTTATAGGCTAAATAAATAGATTATTTATAAATAGATAATAGATATATTTATATATAGATATATATAAA
>NW_026101212.1:0-1828 GCF_025091365.1 Daktulosphaira vitifoliae
AATAATACTAGTATTTTTTGTTCATAATTATTTTAAAAATTATTTTTAACTTTTTAGTTCGATGTACTTTAAAAGCGTGTTCTTTTAGTTTTTTTAAACTATATTTATTACATCGTATAATGTACACATAAATTATATTGTACAACATAATATTTTTCTAAAAATAATAAAATATGACGAAAATTAAAATGAAAGATCAATTATATCTTATAATATTTCGAAAATCTTGTTTTTTAATGGGGTTTCATCAACGTAGAAAATTATCGTAATGAATAATTTCGAGATAATTACAATTATTGTAAACTTAAATAATTATTAAACTACTTAGCAATAAACCTTTTTGAAATTACTTCTTATAAGATGTGTGGAATAAAACATAAAATTATTATATATAAGATTATAGGTGATAATATTTAAAATTTTCTTTGTTAAATGATCTTAAAAAATATTTAACTTTTGAAGTTTAATTCATTATCAATATTATCTTTAAATAATATACATTATAGAGTAATTTCTCCCATTAAACTAAAGTCTAAATTAGCTCTAATTTTTTATAAACTTATGTTTGAACTTAAATTCTAATAAACAAATAATTATTCGTAATTTTCCATTAGTCAATTCAAATTGTCTATATAGAAAAGACTTTTTAATGGAAATCGTATTTTTAATATAATGGTACCAGATTTGCCGTGTAAGTTATTTTTAATAAGGAAAAATACTTAATGTTTTCTATGAGTCAAAACGGTTTTGATTTTAATAAAGAAAAAATGTGGTTTTAGTTAAATTATTATTTATTATTTTACTTATAAATCTAAAAGCTGTAAATACAAACTAGAAGTTAAAATTGTTTAGATTTCTTGTATAGTTGGTACAGAAAATGATTTTAATTTGATACAATCCCAAAAACTTTGAAATCGATCATAAAATTATTTTATAATGAATCTTTAAAAAATGATTAAATATTAATGTGTAATTTGTCTGAAGTATAATCAAAAAAATGTTTGCAATTATCCTCCCAGTTTTCGGAAAATTACTTCAATAATAATTGAATAGTAAAATCTCAACATTGACTGTTTTTTAACAACTTTTTTCCTTTATTACTGGTATCGAGGAAAAATTTACAANCCTTTATTACTGGTATCGAGGAAAAATTTACAAAAGTATGGCCCTGGTTGCTCTAACTTAATACGTTTTGTAATTTTTTGATGTATTGTAGAATAAATTTGGTTCATTAGAAATGAAGTTATGGTGCCCAGTGTCACACAAAAAAAACCCCCAGAAAAATAAATCCAAAAAAAATCTAGATCTGTAGAAACTCTTAATATTTTTTAAACATTTCAAAAAATGTGTATGTAAAACTATGGATCATTATTTATTATAAGATTATGTTTATTATTAAGAAATACAATATGATATACTGTCAGTACATTATTAAATTAATTTAAGTATTGCTAGTATTTGAATAATGTTGAACAAAACAAAATATACTTATGCAATTATACAAAGAATATTTATTTTTGCGAATAATCATTTCACTGTGATAGGAGTTGTTGTTGAAGAACTCAGGCGACACAAGGTGTTTATTTATTAATTGGCGTGAACCGTAATTTTTTGCACAGATTACAAAAAAACAAAACTAAGTATTGAAAATAAAAGTACAGAAAAGACAAAATCGTATGGTTAATAATACTAAGATGATCAACACACGTTACATATAATGGTATTCGTAGTGATAGGATCCCGAAAAAACAACGCTATAAAGACAGAAAAACGGACATAGAGGTGCCACGAAGATAACTGACTGGACGTATTATTGCGGCGAGTGTTC
>NW_026101213.1:0-1826 GCF_025091365.1 Daktulosphaira vitifoliae
GAGCTTAAAAAAAAAGTCATTCGATTTTTGAGGGTCACCCTAATATATAGAGTGCTTAGTAAACAATAACATTACAAAAAATGAGAATAATAGCTACCCTTTTCTTACTTAATGAACATTCTATATTTGCAGACTATGGATATCTAAACATTAACTACCATTTTATTGTAGGTAATGATTGCCATTTTTTTTGTCATGATAAGAACTAATACCGGTTGAGTGAAAATATATAAGGGATAGTGTAAAAAAAAAAGAAATTCGAATTTTATATACAGTATATGCAACTACCAAGTTGATTGCTAATCGATTTTAATATATTTTATTTCCAAAGAATCGTAAGGCCCAGAAACCTCGATTTTTACCAGTCGGCTGTAATTGGCAGTATAAAAAATGCAAAGAATTAGGATTTCAAATGATGAACATCTGTATTCCAAAAAAACCTGAGAAGTATCGAAATATTCCAAAAACTTTGGTGTATGTACCAGGGGACGGAAATTGTTTCTTTAGTGCTCTTTCTTACTGGATAAGTGGTACAGTCAAGAATGGTCAAGTATTGCGTGAGATGATAGTCAACGTAAATACATTTTTAATTTTTTATATAAGTAAACTATCGTGTTTAATTATCATTATTTTTAAGTATATGAAAGATTCCAATTCATTTAAACTAATGACAAAGGAAGAGGAACGAGAAACCCGTATTTCAAAAATGTACAACACATGTAAGAATAAATAAATTATTTTTTCGAGAGTAGTTCTTTATTGTAAATCACTAATCAATTTGAATTAAATAACAAAATCATCTATGGTGAAATTTGAGTTACTCGATTGATCAATCTAGTATATCAATCACTGAAATTTAATAATTTTTTAACTTTATACTCACTTGGAAAAAACAAGGTAAAAAACGTTATTGTTTTTTATCATACTCAGCTTTTGGGCTCGACTGACTGTCGATTATCGAAAATATACCGGCAAATTATGTGAAAAAAAAGAGGCACTCTAAAGGATTATTTCCCGTGATTCAAGTAAACGTAGATATAAATGTTATTACTAGGCAACTGTAAACTTATTATAATTTAGAAATCGATGGATTTTTATATACTAAGACAACTTTGTTTATGACTAAAAAAACACGATACAGTGTTACTAACGACATGTTTAAAAAGTTTCATTTTTCATTAAAATAATTCTTATGAAGAGATGCAGAGACAAAAGAATAATACCACAATGCATTGTTATTAATCATCCGATGAAAACCACAGGTGCGAGAAGAATTTTAGGAATGGCCAGTCAAAAACTATTACGGAATGATATCATATAAATCAGAAGGAAACTGGCTAACATCGATAATGACCTAACTGAAGAAAAAACAAACTGAACACGGACCTTGAAGAAGACACCCTATCAAGATTAACAAATATGGTCGAAAAACAAGAAACTAAAGTGTACACAAAAAGGAAAATCAAACAAGTAGAAAAATTCAAAAGGCTTGAAAAGAAAATCCAGAATAAAGAAAAGCTAAACTACAACTCCAATAAGAAAACTACAGTTGTCAATTTAACTGACAAGGAATTGATTAATAATGAAATAATCATTCTGGAAAAAGGTTTTAACTTTTCGTTAGTTCCAAAGAAAATCCCAAAGGAGGACATTATAAGCAGTATAGAAAACACGCTATACCAACTTGAAGACCATGAAAAAAAAAATCATCAGGCAAGAAAGTTGCAAAATTCTAAGAGAAGCAGTCTTACCGAAACAAAACTACAACAAAGATGAGTTAACTGCACTCAAAAATTTAAGGAACGACAACAATGTCATAATACTTA
>NW_026101214.1:0-1826 GCF_025091365.1 Daktulosphaira vitifoliae
AACAAAAAATTATAAATGTTTAGTTAGAAAAATAGAAAATTAACAGATTAAAATAAAAAATAACGTATAATATTCAGTTTTTTGTGTGCGTTCTTAAATCATTAAAGAAATTTCAATCATATTTTCTAAGCAGTCGATTTGTTTACATTGTTATCAAGAGCCACCCTAAAAATTTTACCAATATTCACTTGTAATTCTAAGTTTTTATAGTTCATTAAAAACTTAATTTGACGCAAATCTAGAACATTCGAGAAGACTGCAAAAAATTTTAAGTCTCTACTACTATTATTAACTGAGCTTTTAAGAAGTATTTCAAATTCTTTAAAGTATTCAGTCGAAAATTTAAGCATAGAACGAATCTTTTTTACTTTTTTTTTGAGGGATGGTAGGCCTTTTTAAAACATATTTATTTGTAATTTACTTACTACAAAAATATCTAAATCTTAGTCATGTTTCTGTGGTGTTATCTTTATTTGTATCGATTTAACTAAAGAATATCACGAAACCATCATTAACTGTTAAACGTATATTGCAAATGCTGTCGTTTGTTAATCGACACGACATTATTAACAATTGAAGTTAACTGATATTAATTGTAAATATAACCAACGTCTAAGTGTGTTAATACACAAAGAATTTGGCTAGTTTTTTTTATAAAATAATAGGCATAAAATTATCCAATTTTTTTATGGTTTCAAAAGATACTTTACCTTATCATAAAAATAGTTTAAGTAACATGAATTTATAGATTTTTTGAGAAAGGCTTTATTTTAAATTGCGAAGCAATATCTTTGTTTAAGACTCTTTTTAACACATGAATTAGACGAGCAAGCACCCAAAGTAATATTTTTATCATTTTATTCTAAATAATCTCTAAAACTTAATAGTCAATCCCTCATCAACATAGAAAACATAAATTTTTAATTGATATAAACATTAAATGTGTTATAAAATAATTATGTTGATTATTTTTCAACGATAAATTCATTATGCATTCCATATATCTAGATTGATTAAGATTTATTTTGTAAAATTTATTGTACAATTGACTAATTTTAGAATATTAATATAACAAAAATCTTACATTAGTCATTACATTAAATTATAAATCAGTGGCACGACCAGAGTGAGGTTTCTAGGTCCAGACTTTATGGAGTCTTTTTAGAGTCTTACTTCTAATAATTGTATTTAAGTAATATTGTAGATTAAAAATACATTAAATATTAGATTTTAAAATATATGTATTACATTACATTTAAAATAATGTTTTTTTTCTTGAGCATAAAGTAAGGAAAAAAATTAAAGAAAACTAGATGTTATTATTTTACTACCTATTCTTTAAATCCAAAATTTACGCAAAACATGGTAACACCTTCCTCAACTTTTTTTTGAAATAATGTGTGATACGGATTAAAAGTTGATTCTTGAATACATTTTTTTTTAAAGTTTTTTGATTCTTCAATATACTTGTCGATGAAATTTTCTGGTTTAGGTGAACCAATGTCGTCGAAATTCTCTATTATAGGTGTGTTAACAATATCAAAATATTCTACAAAAATATTATTAATTAATTCATAACTTCTTTTTTTTACTGTCAATTTTCTTTATTTTTTCTATAAATTCTAGTGATTTTTTTAAGATTGTTGAGAACTGTAATGATGTACACAGTACATCATTAATTTCATAATGTATTATTTAAGACTTCAATTAATCAATCACAAAAAATGAATTTTAATTATACAATAGAAACAGGAAATGATAAACAATATGTAATAATAATGTGTTACACATAAGGTAATAAATAATGTGTGAGATTTTATAGAACA
>NW_026101215.1:0-1824 GCF_025091365.1 Daktulosphaira vitifoliae
TGTTTTGAAAGAAATTTCGAAATTCGTAAAATAAGAACCACCCTAACCTTGCATAGTGATAACCTATAGACCTTTTTTCTCTTATTTTTGTAAGTCTATGGACTTCTTTTTCGCCTTCCTTTGTTCCAAGCCATCATACAACTCGTTATACCTCTTAAACTTCGCCTTACTTACTGCACATTTGACTTCTTTGCATAAGCGTTAATACTCCAACCAGTCTTCTCTCCTGTTGCTCTTCTGTCATACTTTGAATTACTTTTTCTTACACTCTATAATTTTTTGAACCATATATCCTTGTTTCCTAGCATTCTACTCTCACTTCCTTTATAGTATTCTTTACAAAACTAGAAAATTACGTAGTTAGTAGATTTTCCATAATACGCAAATTGTAAATTTTGTAAATTCTATAAGTAGCGTTCAAATTATTTCTCCATCATCAAATTTTCACCAGACGTTTTAATTGCCAAAAGGTAATTACTATGTAAATTTGAAAAAAATTCGTTCAATCACTTTAGTGTAATGAGATGATAAAGTTGGCTAATTTGAGCAAGATATATGTGTCTTTCAAAAGTATATATTATAGCGTGAATAAACGCTACAAACGCTACAAAAGCGCTATTTTTTACTTATGTTTCTTAAAAAGTCTTTTTTATATAATGATATTGATGAAAATATAAGCTTGTTAACAGTACAAAAGTTTTGAAACCATTTATGGTATTTATTACCAGAAAATTCACTAGCAATGAAAACAATTAAATATTTTTTACAACCTCAAGATATTAAGATAATATTAAGATTATAGAAGACTTTATTTCTACTAAATCAAACAATTTATATTAAAGTCAGTATAAAATTTGAAAAGGTTATAATGAGGTATTGAAACGTTTAAAATAACAAAGTAAAATAAATAAACTATTTAATTATTTTTGTGTTATCTATATATTGTTATCACATGTAAAAAATGCAATATATTTTTAAAAATTATGTATCAAAATAGTCGTCTTTACATAAGGTTTTTTTTTTGTATATTGATTTTTATTTAAAAAATCACTTGAAAATCTGTAATAAAGGTTTTTTTTATATAATATTCGTTATATAATATATCGAACATATAAATTATATGTTATATAATATATTTTATATAATATATCGTTTTATATAATATTCTTCAAAAATTCGAGGTTTGTATTTGTAAGTCTATAGACTTCTTTTTCGCCTTCCTTTGTTCCTAGTCTATCATACAACTTATCATACCACTTAAACTTCGCCTTACTTACTGAACACTTTACTAATTGCACAAGCGTTTATACTCCAGCCAGTCTTCTCTCCTGTTGCTCTTCTGCCTTACTTTTAATTGCTTTTTCTTAAATTCTATGATTTTTTGAACGTCCTCATCCCACCATCAGATTTCCTTGTTTCCTGGCATTCTACTCTCACTACCTTTGTAGTATTCTTTACAAAACTAGAAAATCTATTTCACACATAATTTATTTATGTCTCCCTCACAATCCACACCGTCTTCTCTTATCGCCTATAAAAATTTTTTTCATTTTCCCCTTTCAAATTTCACTATTGGATCCTCGATTTTTTCTCCTGTGTTCTTTCTAGTTTTGTATATTCTCTTCCCACTACACCAAAACTCGATTACCTTCAGTCTATGTTGTGAAGTTACACTCTCGCCTGGTATAACTTTACAATATTTTACTCACTTAATGCTCTCTCCCATATAAAATAATCAATCTGTGATCTATACCTCCCACTCTTATAAGTTATATAATGTTCTTCTCTCTTTCTAAAATATATATTAACCACAGCAAGATTATG
>NW_026101216.1:0-1823 GCF_025091365.1 Daktulosphaira vitifoliae
ATCAATATAAATTTTTATTTTATAGATACATAAGGTATTTACTATCATTTTGTATATTTTTATAAACCTGACCCTTTACCTGCCATGGGGGGATTCAAAAAAACAACTTTTTCAACTTTACTTTTGAAAAAAATTTCAGAAAATTTGACACTTTATATATATTTTAATTTAAAGTTTATGTAATATACTTATTATAAAAAAAAAAAAAATGTTGAACTTCATTCTGTCTTCATGGTAAAAATGGTTACCGTATGCTATGTTTGTGTCAAAATGTTCGAATTTGTATTTTATTTTATTTTAAAATACCTTACAAGAGTTTTTAAATTAAAAAAAAATTTTTAATTATTTCTTTTTATCACATTATGATTCAATAACTTTAATAAATATCAAGGACTCCATCACTGTAGCCTCCCCTCGATTGAAATTTCTTATTTATTTTAGTTTTTTTACTATATGATTTATTTTTTATGGCTTTCATTTATTTTCTCAGCTCTCACTTTACCAACATTTTTTAACGTTACATCAAATGATCACAAACATTATGTAAATAAAGATGTTACCCACAAAAATTGAAAAAATATTCATTTTATCAATGAAAAATTTACTTAGCTCACATTTTCCATATAGACACATAATACAAGTTCAATCTACGTTGATTGCTTTAATAGATATTTACTCATAAATTATACTTATAAATCAAGTTAATTTTGCTTTTAGAATAATCAACCTTTTTCTTAAAATTATAGACTATCTAATGTTTTGCATCGAATCGTCCTTTATGATTTTAATCACTGTCAGATATCATCTATATTAGACCCAACTATATCACGTCCCCGCTATGATGGGTTTTTTATTAACGTTATACCTGCATGATAAGTATTATAGTAATGCACTAGATGTTAACTAACGGAATCTAACAAAAATACTCATATATTTAGTAAAAATCGTAAAATCATCAAGCTATTTCAGCAATAGTAATAAAATGATAGGTTAAATAAAATTTTTACTTACAACTTTTATTTTGTAAAATTATAACTTTGAGGATTTTTGCATAAATCTTTAGGTATTATTACAAATTATTCATCAAATTTGATGAAATATACGTAAATAGCACAATTTTGATAATTTTACCAAATATTACGTATATTATCATTTTTCTGTTAAACTAATGATTTAGAAGAAAAATTGATATCATCTGATTTATATAAAACAATTAGATCAATAATTTAATTTTAATATTTTTTTGGATTTTGCGAGAGCACTAATTATGAGTGAATTTTAAACAACTAAAAAACTACCTTTTTGGATGATATTTAACTGCAAGTATGCACTTATTAAACATATCTCACAGGCCTGACATATTTTGCAGTCACTTTTTATAAGCATACAAATATATTTAAAGGCTGATCCCGAAGAATTTTCAAAATAAGTAATTAAAATAAATTAATTTTGATACAGTTAATTTTATTGTTAATAGTTAATATACTTGAAGTTATAATAATAATTTAATTATAATCATTTTTATAATTAAATTAAAAAAAATTTAAAGGTAGCCATTTTATAAAAATAGATTTTAAAAAATAATTTGGGGAATAAATTCTCATTAATGTTTGGTAGATAATTTTAGATAACATTTCATGTTTTATCTATAAAGAGATAAAACTTATTATCTTACTCTTCCTCTGACCTTGTCTCAACACATATTTCAACGTTTAATACAGTAAAATAACGCATGTATATTTAAATTTTTACAAACTTTAAAATGATACAAATTATTTACTACTGAATATTAATAAGATATTTTTTTACCAAAATTTTTCTTA
>NW_026101217.1:0-1821 GCF_025091365.1 Daktulosphaira vitifoliae
TTTTCAGTGATCTTTACCCGTTATTTCTTAGTGTTCATTCTTCACTATTCGTACTCACCCTTTTAGGATTATCCATCCCATCCAAACATACATACAACACATCCATTACATCGTGTCTCCCGGGGGAAACCATCTTGGACAAAGTGATTACATTTTTATAAATCACCACACCGTGTCTTAATCATCCCCTTGAAAATATTTCGTTCACGCGCTACTGCTCGTCACCCTTGTCCTCTACACACCCTCATATATTGCGCCCATTACATAGGTACCGGGTGGTCTGTACAATAATAACAACAACACAACAGTACATACCTAATACAGTCCTTGGTTTGCGCAAAGATAAATTCACCGGCCCACTCCAATGCAACGTGTGAGTGCATATCTGGATTACCTTTCGGTCAAAATATTAGCACAATAGATTCAAATAGATACATCATAAAAGGAAGATCTTATATTCTCTTCCAAATCACAATGGTGATTTGTAAGATATTTTCCATCTAAAGCATTCTTTGTTGCTTTACATGTTGTTATTACATTTGTAGCTTACGTATTTTAGATTATCTTAAATATATCAACTGATGAGAATACAGAATAAGTTTCAAAATATAAAAAAATCGTTATGTCTCAATTATAAGTAGAATTCATTTCTTTATTGCCTTCCATTTTAGTTGCAACGTTATTTGCAATAAAATGTTTTTATTTTGAATTTCATAGCTATGAATATCATTATGTTATTTTATGAAATAAAATAACATAATAATTATTTTACTGCTCATAAAAAAATATCTATTGAATAAGAAAATCTAAACCGTTTCTAGTGAAACGTTTTCTGAATTAAAACAAAAATATTTTTCTTGATAAAAAAATTATTTTAATAAAAATAATTGGCATATGTACACTTAAGAAGCTAAAAATAAGCATCAGAAAAAGTGTCAAAAAAACTTTACTCGTTTATCAACAATGTAAATTATTTTGCACAGTTGATTTTATGTTCCCTAGGACATTACTTCAGTGTATGGACTTAATCGGACGCAAAATACGGCAGAATCGAGTGGACGACAAGGAGGGGCGGAATCTGAACGTTGGCCAATAAATTCGAGTTAGTTTTCCCAACGTATACATTTAAACCCCTTTTTGCGCGAGCGCGTTGTAATCTAATTTGGATCCAATTTTAATGTGCCGTTCGCGTAGAGAAAAAGGGCCGATTTCAGCGAGTAAGAGAGCGAAGAGGTTAAGGGTTGTTTTTATTTCTAGAAAAATATCGTCTAATGGATGTTTATAATCAAGTTTGCCTTTTAATATGGACGGGATTAATCGAATTTGAAAAGCGGGGAATAAAGTACTCAAATGTCATCACTGCCGACAAAGGAAAATGTATTTAAAACGAGTTATTGCCGAAAGAAACGCAATGAAATGTTGAATATGTAAACGATTTTTCGGCATCAGATGGTTGTGTTTTCATGCATAAGATACGTACCTAGAAATTATATCTCTTCGGTACACACATAAGTGTAAATGGAATAGAGAAGATATTAATTTTCATGTCGGATAAAACCAAAACGAGAAAAACTTAATTCAAGATCGATCAGGCGTAACTTTTTTATACCTTACTATCCAACCAGGCGAAAACGGTTAGGTAAGCAAGAGATGATTATAGACAGNCTTACTATCCAACCAGGCGAAAACGGTTAGGTAAGCAAGAGATGATTATAGACAGAACTTATATTAATTTATACACTTATAATAATAGTTTATTTGACGGAAAACAATATTATCAAGATTAAAAATATGGCAAAACCTTTCGATTGACCATAAAAA
>NW_026101218.1:0-1819 GCF_025091365.1 Daktulosphaira vitifoliae
AGGGGAGTATGTCAGTGATTGATGATACCCAGCTATCCAGTCACCTCTTCTCATCCTTCTATAGTATTCCTAGTTCGATGTTTTTATAGACGCAAACTGTCTCGTCTTTCCTTATAGGCGACAATGAACTGAGGCTAAGCCGACGGGCTAACAAAAAAGTAAGCAGCAGTTTAAAAGCCAAATGCCACATTGAATCACCGTCAAAAACGATTCCTTTATATATGACACCAACGTGATGACACCCTTGGGACGTGACTGTAAGATCTATTTTAAATATAATACTTGACATGAAGTTTATTGACAGCTAACCTAAAAAACACTAAAAGTTCATGCTCAGATTTGTGATGCGTGAAAATACTTTTATGCATAAACTTATTTATTGATAGGTTTGAAAATAAATTGTTCATATAAACCACATGTACTAGTTTTTATTAATACTCGATGTTCTATAATATTTTTTGTTTTTTTTTAATTTAAAAAGAATAATTTTAATAACTTTTGAACGCTGTGTTCCTCATTAAAGTCACGCGTTTTGAGTATTTACTAACTATTTAACTTGACAAAGTTTGAAAACGAAGTTATTTTAACAGTTTGTATATGGCTCAATGTTCAAATACCAACACAAGAAAGTGTGTGAAGTAATTCCAAAAGAGGTTTCACAAAAGAAGTATTGCTTAATACCTTTTCGTTTACTCCCGGGGGAAAAAGTCACATTTTCCTATGGCTAAAGCAGTAAAGGTTTGATAAATAAATCATAGAAATAACTATTGCGAGCTACACGATGGCCAGGCGAGAGAAACGAAATTAAAATTGATCATTCGGGTAAACGCATATTGTATTAGGCCCGAAGACAATTGCTGTGTTACATTAAATATTCATGGAGGTCCAACGGTGTAATGTCTTGTCGTTCATTAAACAGATGTACAGAGCTCGATATACGAGTAAAACAAAGAAAAAATCTTCTAACGAACGCATTAAAAAAAAAGAAAAAGAATGGCTCAACTCTAACGACGAAATGGATTATATGCTAACAATGTTAAAAAGTGACCTTTTTATCGAAGTACCGCAATTCCCTCAGTTTTTACGCTCGATTTGTTTTGCGTTTGCTTACGCACTCGCTTTTTTACGCATATACATTTATGCCCATTTAAAGAGCATAATAAAATACGAGAAGGGTAAATTATGTTTTATTTGACGGAAAATAATCGTTAAATCATGATTACTGACAATTATAATAAGCGTGGAACGGATGGTTCATATGTTACACTGACCATCAACAACTACATGCTTAATGTGTAAAATTCATAGTCAATGTAAACAAAAAATTATAATTTAGCCTTTAAAAACTATTATATAGTTTTTTATTGTCATTGTAACGTGCTCTGATATAATGATAAAAATATACATGGAAAAACGATTAACTTTCATAAACATCTTGAAAAAATAAAATACTATGTCTGTATAGAATACAACACTTCATAATACTAGAATTGTTTGACGCATAAATATTGAACATTGTAATAACTCTGAAAACTCTTGAATTTATTGGATTGCGGATTAAAAAGTTTTGTACAAGTTAAAGTCATATGTAAAGTTTAAGACAGTTTGACACTATTCCATGCTGGTAGTGTATTGTGAAGTAAGAACGGTTTTTTCAAACACACAGTCACGTTATATGAATTTTTAAACATAAGCTAAGACGTTCCCTTGAATTAACTGACAAGGAAAGACACGTCTTTCATCGAATCCGTTTGTTTTTATTCATAAAAAAAAGAATATTCACATATATATATATATATATATACTGGAAGTTTTCAAC
>NW_026101219.1:0-1818 GCF_025091365.1 Daktulosphaira vitifoliae
TCGAGTATACTCGAACGTAATAATAATGTCTAACAAATTATTTCCCAAGGATAAAACAATTTAAAGGCTATTTTTATCCTAGCAGAATTATTTTTTTTTTAAATAATGGCAGGGTTTGCATTTACAAATAAATAGTTACAAAATAGTACTTATTGTTACTTGACAAGACATAAATCCGAAAGCGAAGTCTTGAATTAGGTGCGTTTATTGATTCTATTCACATTAAATGTATTATCAACGCTAAATCTGTTTTATTTATACATTTTTGAAATTAGTTATGGAGCGGAAATTTTATTCGGTAAGTTTATTTACGTTGTTCAGTATTGTAAATAATTTACAATAAAATTAATTAACCTCCCTTAAAAAATTTCTAAATATGTTTTAATCAATCAAATTTAAAATAACTTAAAAATCGGGTTTCTATTCATTATTAATACATAAATCATCACGTAATTAATTAAAAATCTGATAACAAATTTCCAGTACTAAAAATGATTACTATCCCTTTAAATTATATATTATTTTCTTAAGCAATCTAGGAAACTGATAATTGTTACTGACAGGTTGTTAGTTATAGTTATAAGTGTAAATGGTAGTTCCTCTTGTAATATATAATAATAAATAGATCACCGATTCATTATTTTATTATCGAAAAAATCTATCTAACATAAAATAATCTACAATAAAAATTAATTTTTAGAATTTTATAGTTAAATTCTTATTTTGTATAAAAGCAGCTGAAGCAAAACCAAATTGTTTATGTTTTCTTATAAGATAATTTTGACAAAAATTTTTCAAAATTATCATTAAAATAAAACACTTTACCTTTTATTAAATTTGCAACAGTACCGTTATCATTTTTTTATTATTATATTTGTTTACAGGACTAAAGGTACATTTTGCGTGCAATTAAAAATTAACAAATCATTGTGCCCTTTAGATTAACACCTCAGTCACTCCAACTTCAATGTGTAACCATCTAATCATTTGTATAACGTCATAGTAATACATAAAAACTATAGATACATGTGAAGAATTATTATTATAACATTTCTGTATTTTGGGAGGGATGTATCCGAAACATACGTATATTCGGTATTTTTTAATGCTACTGTTTATTTTTGTGTTGTTATGTTAACTTGTTATCAACGAAAATACATAAATAATTTGATGTACTTCAGTAAAATGTAAGATATGAAATCCATTTATTTATACTTCTTATCTATTAGGTCAAAATGACTAAATTATATCGATAATTTCATAAATACACTAAGTTAGGAGTTAAGTTTGGTCATGCTATGAGGAGAGAGGAATCGAAAGCTGTAAGAACAGTTATAGAAATGAATGTTGAAGGAAGAAGAGGTAGAGGAAGACCAAAAAAGAGATGTAGGGATGTAATTGATTGCAATATTAGGACGGCTGATGTGAGCGTAGATGACATGGGAGATCGTGTCAAGCGGAAGTTTAGGATTAGGGTGGCCGACCCCGAGTAGTTGGGATTAAGGCGAGGAAAAAGAAGAAGATTAAGTCAGGAGTTGTGTGTAGGCAACTAAATTGTCAAATGAACAGGAGGATAATAAAGTAGATTAAATTTATAAAATGGTACCAGATATGTTGATATATTAACAGCTTTCAAGAACGAATTGTAATGTCGGCTTCTCACAAAGTGTGACTTAATAACCTTAAATAGTGTGGCTAGAGCCACCTACATTTACACGAATCATACTCACAAATGATGATTACTAGCTATTGTAAGCTATGGTTGGTTAGCTATACTGAGTCTTATCACGTCACATCGTACCCTGTGAGAAGACATTT
>NW_026101220.1:0-1816 GCF_025091365.1 Daktulosphaira vitifoliae
TACTTGGCCTAAAATTGTTATTCACCCATCAACATTTTTTGTAAGAAAAAGTCGAACAATGACTATTTTTAAATAAAAAAAAAATAATAAAAAACAATATTTTTACTATCATATTTTTATTAGTGATAAACAGGACTGAATTATAAACATTTATAAATTTTGTTTAGGTAATCAAACATACCATAAGTCAGTACAAATTTTTACTAACTGACTAAAAAACTTAATGATGTGTTTATCCAAAATTAAAGTTTTGGAGAAGATTAAGGGTGTTAATGCACTGCTAACAAGAAAAATATTTCTGCGTTACTATATAATCCAACGACAAAGTTGCACAAGTTTGGGGCACATCAAAGTGCCTAAAACAAAACCTGTAAATGTACATAATTCACAGCCATGGTGTTATAATACATACACCACTCATAATTCTGTAGTTTTTAAGAAAAGGATTGACGTTTTGCAATGTTCTCAAATTCATGTTGTAGGCATAGAATGTTTTTTATTAAAATTGTCACCGCATAAAGATCACCGATAATTTTACTGAATAAAATTACTGAATTGAAATTAGTTATGTAACATAATTTTTGCGATAGCCTAATAATTGATGGTATTAAATTAAATGTTAAATGTTAAAAAAAAAAATGAACATGATTATAAATTCTCAAGTATTATCATTTTTGAAAAAGTTATGGCAGTTTTAAGTAAAAAAAATTGAAAAAATATCGAAAACCTACGATTTTTAAATTTGTAATTTTTTTTGACATTTCCCCCATTACGGGGAACGAGAGAATTTTTTTCAATTTTTGAAGATAATGTCTTCAACTAGATACTATTTGTGATCTTTTGGCGTATCGTTGAAAGAAATCTGTTAGATGAGAGCTGAGAAAAAATGGTTACAAACACAAAAAAAAAACACATCATAGTAAAACTAATACCTTCTCAGCTTCGCATTGAAGCTAAAAACAATTAAAAAATGCAGATAAAACATTTGTTTTAAATAGTTTTAATATGAACCAATTTATAAAACTTAAAATTATATATTAATTAATATATAATAATTTTAAGTTCTTAAAATATTATTGATTTTCGAAGATGATCTTCTGTTATCACATTGTAGTCGTGTTTAACAAGACGTATATACATCAACAACACTTGTAAAATGTTTAAATAATTGACAGAATTATCTAATAACACAAATAGAAAAAAAAATTAATGATAATATAAAATATAATATTGTTGTAATAATGAATTTGTTTAAAACGTTACTGTGGGTTTTCGCAAATAATATCAAGAGCTGTAAAAATTTTATTTTATCACATCCGACTTTAAAACTATCATCATTTGAAATTGTTGTCAACATTTCTATATTAAATTCGCATTTATTTTCCTTGTCGTACCTTTCAAATTCTTTCACGACATTTAAAACAGCTTGATGCGGAAGAAAAACGACCTGTTTTACAAGATATGAATTAAAATAAGTATGTTTTATATCATATTACTATTGAAAAAAACATTACACCAATATTTGGATTTGAAACATTATTTGAGACGTGCAACACGAAATATTTAAGTTGGAAATTATATGTTCCTGTAAACAAATTATCAGCTGACAAATATGACGAATAAATGAAATCAAAAAGTTTAAAACAAAAAATAATAACTTGTTTTCTATACAGTTAATTACTTTACTATAATTAAGATCAATATTTTTATTATTATTAACAAAAAACCAAAAAATTAAAAACAATATATTTTAATGAAAATCGATAATCTTCGACAAAAAAAAAAAAAATGAACTATAATAAGTTATAATTGAAAA